>NC_086445.1:882654484-882876984 GCF_028390025.1 Pseudophryne corroboree
TTACAGAGGGACTGCAGGACTACCCCCCCCCCCCCCCCTCCAAGTAAAATCTGCAGCGTTCCCTGCTAATCACAGCCAGTTTTGACATATTTAAGCTCCACCTCCGGGCCTAAGTCCTACCCCTACTGCCGCCTGACATCAGCCATCAATCACCAAGAGAGCAGAGACACCCACACCCCCCCATCCCACCCCTCCCATGGACTGGGTATCCATTCAGATGGTCGACAATGTTAAGGTCGACACTCATTAGGTCGACCACTATTGGTCGACATTGACATGGTCAACATGGATAAATGGTCGACATATGAAAATGGTCAACACATGAAAATGTTGACAAGAGTTTTTAAAATAAATAAATCTTTTTTGGAACTTTTTCATACTTTACGATCCACGTGCACTACGACTGGGAACGGTAAACTGTGCGAGGCACCTTACCCGAAGCTCGCGAGCCATGCGGGGGACATGGTGCACTAATTGGGGTTCCCCGTCACTTTACGCAGAAAACTACACCAAAAAGTAAAAAAACTCATGTCGACCTTTTCATGTGTCAACCTTTAACGTGTCGACCAGTTTCATGTGTCGACCATTTGTCCATGTCGACCATATCAACGTCGACCAATAGTGGGCGACCTAATGAGTGTCGACTTTAACATTGTCGACCATTCATACCGGAACCCCTGGCCAGACAGATAACAAGCTCTTATTTATATTTGTATTTTCTTGATTTACCTTTTGGAATTCACAACTATCTCTGGCATACCTGCTACTCAGTATGCAACTAGACCCAGTAAACCAAACCAGGAGTTTATCAAGACCAGAGCTGGATTTAGGGAAAGGCTGAAAAGACTGCTACCTAGGGGCTGCCCTCTAGCAAGGGGCTCCCACCATCAATAAGCAAGATTGCTGTTTGCAGTGAGAGAGTGAGAGAGTAGCCGAGTGAAAGAGCACTACAGCACTTATGAAGTCTAGAAAGGAGAGAGGAGAAATAAGAGAAAGGAAGAGGTGTAAAGAGAATAACACCTAAAGTAAGTATTGTCGAAGGGAGTTACTGAATGGTGAACTTATTAAAAAAAATGGTTGTGGGGAGGCATACATGAGGCATATTAACATCCAGGGGTGTCCTTGTGCAATGTCCCATCCTCCTGCATCACCCCCCCATCCTTCCCGAGTAGGTGCCTTGTAAATGATTGCCGCATTAAACATACGGGCAGACTCACACAAAGACCCGCACCTTCGCACCTCCGGCAGCTCGCAGGCTGTTACATTTAACCCCATATATGATTTCACCTGGTTTAATCAGTCACAGAACCTGTGTATTTCTTCAGTGTCCCTCATTAAAGGGATATTATAGCAACTCCACATGGGGAAGTCTAGATAGAAAGGGATGGGGAGCCTACAGAGGAAATAGATAATTACATAGCAAAGGCAGTGCCACATTTGCAAAATGCAGTACGACAAAATAGATTTGATTTCTAGACTTTAAGAAACAGTGAAGGTTTTTCTTTTTTTCCCCCAGTTATTATTATTACTACTTTAAAATAGGAACAAATATCTAGAAACATGCATTCCTCTCCATACATCCTGTTGGTTAGAAGGCTAGAAAGAAGGTTGTTTCTTTGTAGTATATAAATATAATGGTCCGGATGTACTAAGCGGAAAATGCGGTAAACTCCCTGTTTACCGCATTTTCCTGATGTACTAACCCCCGGCCGGCAGGTCAGCGCCGCGGCGGGGTACGCCAGCTTTAGCTGGCGATACTCCATAGAAGCCTATGGGCTTCTCTCCGCGGCGCTGTGTGAGGGATATGATCAGATCCCTCCCAGTATGCCCTGCGGCCGCCCCCGTCACCCCGCGCATGCGCAGACTGACTCCCGGGCCGAATCCCGGAAGTCATGCTGCCGCTGCGCATCGCGGAGGTCAGCTCTTATCGGAAGAGCTGTCCTCCGCAATGCTGATCGCATATGTTAGTACATATGCGATCAGCATCGTGGCGCAGGGCGGCGATGTACATTAGTACATCCCGCCCACAGTATATAAAATCCTATAAAGCATAACATAATAGAAAATGTAACAGTGAATTAGTAATGTCTACAAATAAGTGTACATTCAAAAGTACAAAAAAATAAACAAAACAATAATTTTTCCATTTCTCTATTTTATTCCCAATGTATAATGAATTAGCCTTCTGTATATAAGCATAAAGTTCCTATTTATGGCCCCGCTTAACTCTTGTTGGCCCAGGTCTAGAGTACCCCCACAAGTTTTCAGCCTAGGGGCCTCCACAGTCCTTAATCCAGTACTGACCATGACAATGATAGGGGCAAAGGGGCCATTGCCCTTGGGTTCCAAGTACTGTATATACAGTATATGACAATGGCTTTCCAATGCTGACATGCTGTGTTATATTATAAAAGAATATGTTGTCCATCCTATATGGTTATATACAATGAGCACCAAGATTCACAATTCACTAACATATGGAATGCTGGGAATGTTCTCAAACTCAGCAATATCTTGAATACAAATGAGCTATAGGGTATAACAAATGAGTACCACAGAACTGCTGAGGATTCAGGCATCACACAGCTGGTGAGTGCATTATTATAATGGTATGTATCTTATCTACAGGCAACAGTAATGTGTGAGAAACATAATCATGTGCTGTATTTTAATTAAAGAAAGCAAGGAGACTGGAAGCATCTACAGTAACGTGGGAGATTACTGTTTTCATATACAGCAGCTCTCAGGCAAATGTATTAACTATCATTTACGGGTATATTTACTAAATCATTTTTGTGGGAAATCCCCCAAAAGATAAAGTTTTCATGGGATACCCAAAAAAAGTAATCAGTCCCTGGATATATGATGGGTACTAGAAGTAGATTTGGGAAATCTTTTTTTAGAGATCTCTGCTGTGGTCTGTGTGGATTGCAATAGCAGCGGCCATAGGTTCCTAAGGGGGCTGCTATACTGTGAAAGTTACCAAGCTCTGGAATACAGAGCTTTTCCACTGCAGCCTATAGGATAGAGATCGCACATCCCTCCCTGGCAATGTCAGCTCGCACATCTGTCTATTAACGGTGCAAAACAGCACACCAGGGGCTCCACAGCAGAAAGTGAAGCGATCGCATCAGCAAGCTTTACTTTACACACTGACTCCGCGGGCTCCTATTTCTTTTAATTTATTACTGACGCGAGTTGCGGCGAAAAGAAACTATGATTATCAGACCAATAATTAGAATGTATGGACCCTTATACTCAAAAATCGTTATGCTGCATCAAAATGTGTTAAGAATAGAAAGGAGTAGAATCATCTAAAACGTAACAGGCTAGGAGAACTAAGAATAATTTGTGACTTTGCATATTCTCAGAATCATTAATGTGATACTTGTGTGTGACATATTGCAGCATCAGGAGTCAGTCGGTAAAAAATTCCTTCTAAAGAGACATCAAAAAATGCAGCCAGTAAATGTCTGCCTCCCACTGCCTCTCATTCCAACCACGTCACACCATCACTAGGTGCAGGGAAATGGCGCTTGCCATTGAACTATGGAAGAAATCACCTGCTATCTCTATGACAAGAGCCATTTTTTAGTCAGGATTGGGTCCCGTGGTACCTCAGGGAAAGCTGTGACCCCACGTGGATCCTTCCTCGATCCCCCCCCACCCCTCCTGGGAATTTCATACCATACTGGTATCTTTTTCAGACTATAACCCTACATAAGCTACACTCAGAGCTTAAAGTGGTCCCGGAGAGGAGGGGGAACTCACTTCCCCACATCCCTCCCACTTAGCGCGCCACAGAAAGGGGTGTGGACTCACAAGGAAGGGACGTGGCCACACAAAAGTACCCCCAATTCAAAATAATGCCTCACAGTAGCACAATCTTATTCACATTGCCCACCCCACATACTAGTGCCCTTTACACACACAAATCCCACAATAGCAGAGCCACTTACACACACAATGCCCACAGCAGTGCCCTCCCCCTCCTAATTTTAGATTTCATTCACAATATAGTAGTATATATGGAACAACCTTTGCTCACCTCTCTTATGTCTTCTATGTGTCCCTTCTGCTTTCTTGTTTCCTTTGTCTGTCACTCTCCTCATGTGTCCATATCTTCATCCTAGGTATCCCATACACCCTCTATGCTCTGCTTTGCATCTGATCATCTGATTCTTTCTCTCCTTTACTTACCCCCTACACCTCTCACTACCTGTGCGTCACTCATCCATCTCACCCCCTGCACCTCTCACTCCCTCCCCATCTCACCCTGGCGCCTCTCACTCCACCATCTCACCCCCTGTTCCTCTCACTCCCCCATCTCACTCTGGTGCCTCTCGCTCCCCCATCTCACCCCCTGCACCTCTCACTCCCTCATCTCACTCCCTCCCCATCTCAGCCCCTGTTCCTCTCACTCCCCCATCTCACCCTCTGCACCTCACACTCATCTCACCCCCTGCACCTCTCACTCCCTCATCTCACTCCCTCCCCATCTCAGCCCCTGTTCCTCTCACTCCCCCATCTCACCCCCTGCACCTCACACTCATCTCACCCCCTACACCTCTCACTCCCTCTCCATCTCACCCCCGCTTCTCTCACTCCCCCATCTCACCGCCTGCTCCTCTCACTCCCTCATCTCACCCCCTGCACCACTCACTCCCCCATCTCACCCCCTGATCCTCTCACTCCCCCATCTTCTCACTCTGGCGCCTTTCACTCCCCCACCTCACCGCCTGCTCCTCTCACTCCCTCTTCTCACCCCCCCGTTCCTCTCACTCCTTCCCCATCTCATGCCCTGCTTCTTTCACCCCCTCCCCCATCTCGCTCCCTGCTTCTCTCTCACCCCCTGCGTCATGAGAGCCTGTGCCCTGGAGCATCGGGTCTCCTGCATCAGTGGTTGTGGCCTGGAGCATCGGGTCCCCTGCTTTTTTCACCCCCTGCATCAGTGGCCTGTAGCATCAGGTCCCGGCTGCAGTGTAAAGCTGACAGCGGCCGCGAGACAGTCCTGGCTCACGGACTAGCTGCTACTGAAAAGAATTTAGGCCGCACTTTGAATCTGGCGCTGATTATGCGCCATTCACAGCTCCTAGACCGTCAGCTAATGAGAAGCTGCCACTTTTAAAAAAGCCGCCCCCCTTCTTTTGATTGGTGCTGCAGCCTGTCCACGAGCCGGGATTGGCTGGCGGCCGCTATCAACTTTACAATGCAGCAGGGACCTGACGCTGTGGCCGGGAGGAGGCGGAACTGGTTCCGTCTGCAAGTAGAGGTGCCGGAACGCAGTTCCACCCCACTCCGTCCCACTTTAACCACTAGCTACACATCTCTCTTCTCCAATGTTAATCTTATTAGCCACTTTGCCTACCCTCCCCCACCCTCTGCCCCTAGCTTCCACCCCTCCACCCCCCCCTGATGTCATTTTCTGGTTATGTTTTATTTTTATTTTGCTATGTCAGTTTTTACATTATTTGCCATATTATACTTGCTCAGTCATTGCTGATTATTGTAAAATCCAAGGTCTACTGTGTCCCTTTACATACTATCCAACACCCGGCGCCTTTAACACAGGACTCCCTTGCGTGCCCAGAAAAGGGGGCATGACCTATGTAAAAGGAGGTGTGGCTTTGTTGCAATGTCACGATCACGAGCCACGCCTCCTATTGTCATCACAGTGGGGGCATGCCCAGTGCTCTGTGAGCTGCCAGCATGCCCCCAGAACGTCTATTCACTGCTGTGCTCAGTGACAGGGAGATTCCCAAGTACACCGCCCCCCCCCCCCCCCCCCCCCCCCCATCACACCCACCGTGGGTGGGACAGTAGGACAGTCCCAAAAAAAACTGACCGTTCCTAGTAAATTGGAACAGTTGGGAGGAATGTATTTATGGCTACGTATTGTTTGTTAATCTGACCTCTCAAGAGAAAGAGTTAAAAAAAAGAAAGAAATACCATTCCCAATGACTGATTAATAATGCTACTGCCTTACAGTAGCCAGACACAGCTATTGTACATTACAATTGTTATTCTGCTACCGTGTGTACTTCTTATATTGTAACAGGATTATTTTTACCTTTTGTTTTTATTATGTTCCCTATAGTGTTTCTATTATGTTCCCTATAATACATGATGATAATATGCTCTTTTGTTCTACGAAAAGAAAAAAATATAATGCAAGAAATGTATACAGTACACTATGTACTACCCGAAGCCCTGATTCAGATTTAGGTATAAAAAAAGAAAGAGCAAGTAACTGTATACCCAGATAAACCACAATGCAATAGAAGGGATGAAAAGACATTTTTTTTTTTGCATATGAGGTAAATACTGGCTGCCTTTGCATGTAGCTCACAAATGCTAAAGCTTTATTTTTACACTGCAATTTACTTTTAAGTTTGAACACACCTCTCCCAAATATTAGACAACAGCCACCATTAAAAAAAAAAAAAGGGGTGGGGTTAGGGGGAGTTATGGGACCAAAGGGGAGAAAGTCGGAGGCCTCAGAAATTTGCTTGTGGTCTTAGATTAACACTGTTATTAAGACTTGATTTAAAATAAGATTTTACTTACCGATAAATCTATTTCTCGGAGTCCGTAGTGGATGCTGGGGTTCCTGAAAGGACCATGGGGAATAGCGGCTCCGCAGGAGACAGGGCACAAAAAGTAAAGCTTTTTCAGATCAGGTGGTGTGCACTGGCTCCTCCCCCTATGACCCTCCTCCAGACTCCAGTTAGGTACTGTGCCCGGACGAGCGTACACAATAAGGGAGGATTTTGAATCCCGGGTAAGACTCATACCAGCCACACCAATCACACCGTACAACCTGTGATCTAAACCCAGTTAACAGTATGATAACAGCGGAGCCTCTGAAAGATGGCTTCCTTCAACAATAACCCGAATTAGTTAACAATAACTATGTACAATATATGCAGATAATCCGCACTTGGGATGGGCGCCCAGCATCCACTACGGACTCCGAGAAATAGATTTATCGGTAAGTAAAATCTTATTTTCTCTATCGTCCTAGTGGATGCTGGGGTTCCTGAAAGGACCATGGGGATTATACCAAAGCTCCCAAACGGGCGGGAGAGTGCGGATGACTCTGCAGCACCGAATGAGAGAACTCCAGGTCCTCCTTAGCCAGAGTATCAAATTTGTAAAATTTTACAAACGTGTTCTCCCCTGACCACGTAGCTGCTCGGCAAAGTTGTAATGCCGAGACCCCTCGGGCAGCCGCCCAAGATGAGCCCACCTTCCTTGTGGAGTGGGCCTTTACAGATTTAGGCTGTGGCAGGCCTGCCACAGAATGTGCAAGTTGGATTGTGCTACAGATCCAACGAGCAATCGTCTGCTTAGACGCAGGAGCACCCATCTTGTTGGGTGCATACAATATAAACAACGAGTCAGATTTTCTGACTCCAGCTGTCCTTGCAATATATATTTTTAATGCTCTGACAACGTCCAGTAACTTGGAGTCCTCCAAGTCACTTGTAGCCGCAGGCACTACAATAGGCTGGTTCAGATGAAATGCTGACACCACCTTAGGGAGAAAATGCGGACGAGTCCGCAGTTCTGCCCTGTCCGAATGGAAAATCAGATATGGGCTTTTGTAAGATAAAGCTGCCAATTCTGATACTCTCCTGGCAGAAGCCAGGGCTAGAAGCATGGTCACTTTCCAAGTGAGATATTTCAAATCCCCCTTATTTAGTGGTTCAAACCAATGAGATTTTAGAAAGTCCAAAACCACATTGAGATCCCACGGTGCCACTGGAGGCACCACAGGAGGCTGTATATGCAGCACTCCCTTAACAAAGGTCTGGACTTCAGGGACTGAAGCCAATTCTTTTTGAAAGAAAATCGACAGGGGCCGAAATTTGAACCTTAATAGATCCCAATTTGAGACCCATAGACAATCCTGATTGCAGGAAATGTAGGAATCGACCCAGTTGAAATTCCTCCGTCGGAGCACTCCGATCTTCGCACCACGCAACATATTTTCGCCAAATTCGGTGATAATGTTGCACGGTTACTTCCTTCCTTGCTTTAATCAAAGTAGGAATGACTTCTTCCGGCATGCCTTTTTCCTTTAGGATCTGGCGTTCAACCGCCATGCCGTCAAACGCAGCCGCGGTAAGTCTTGAAACAGACAGGGACCCTGCTGAAGCAAGTCCCTCCTTAGAGGTAGAGGCCACGGATCTTCCGTGATCATCTCTTGAAGTTCCGGGTACCAAGTCCTTCTTGGCCAATCCGGAACCACTAGTATCGTTCTTACGCCTCTTTGCCGTATAATTCTCAATACTTTTGGTATGAGAGGCAGAGGAGGAAACACATACACCGACTGGTACACCCAAGGCGTTACCAGCGCGTCCACAGCTATTGCCTGCGGATCTCTTGACCTGGCGCAATACCTGTCCAGTTTTTTGTTGAGGCGAGACGCCATCATGTCCACCATTGGTCTTTCCCAACGGGTTACCAGCATGTGGAAGACTTCTGGATGAAGTCCCCACTCTCCCGGGTGAAGATCGTGTCTGCTGAGGAAGTCTGCTTCCCAGTTGTCCACTCCCGGGATGAACACTGCTGACAGTGCTATCACATGATTCTCTGCCCAGCGAAGAATCCTTGCAGCTTCTGCCATTGCACTCCTGCTTCTTGTGCCGCCCTGTCTGTTCACATGGGCGACTGCCGTGATGTTGTCCGACTGGATCAACACCGGTTTTCCCTGAAGCAGAGGTTCTGCCTGGCTTAGAGCATTGTATATTGCTCTTAGTTCCAGAATGTTTATGTGAAGAGACGTTTCCAGGCTCGTCCATACTCCCTGGAAGTTTCTTCCTTGTGTGACTGCTCCCCAGCCTCTCAGGCTGGCGTCCGTGGTCACCAGGATCCAATCCTGTATGCCGAATCTGCGGCCCTCCAATAGATGAGGACTCTGCAACCACCACAGAAGAGACACCCTTGTCCTTGGAGACAGGGTTATCCGTAGGTGCATCTGAAGATGCGACCCTGACCATTTGTCCAACAGATCCCTTTGGAAAATTCTTGCGTGGAATCTGCCGAATGGAATTGCTTCGTAAGAAGCCACCATTTTTCCCAGGACTCTTGTGCATTGATGTACAGACACCTTTCCTGGTTTTAGGAGGTTCCTGACAAGCTCGGATAACTCCTTGGCTTTTTCCTCCGGGAGAAAAAACCTTTTTCTGAACCGTGTCCAGAATCATCCCTAGGAACAGCAGACGAGTTGTCGGCATTAACTGGGATTTTGAAATATTCAGAATCCACCCGTGCTGTTTTAGCACTTCTTGAGACAGTGCTAATCCCATCTCTAGCTGTTCTCTGGACCTCGCCCTTATTAGGAGATCGTCCAAGTATGGGATAATTAATATGCCTTTTCTTCGAAGAAGAATCATCATCTCGGCCATTACCTTTGTAAAGATCCGAGGTGCCGTGGACAATCCGAACGGCAGCGTCTGAAACTGATAGTGACAGTTTTGTACAACGAACCTGAGGTACCCCTGGTGTGAGGGGTAAATTGGAACGTGGAGATACGCATCCTTGATGTCCAAGGATACCATACAGTCCCCCTCTTCCAGGTTCGCTATCACTGCTCTGAGTGACTCCATCTTGAACTTGAACTTCTTTATGTACAGGTTCAAGGACTTCAGATTTAGAATAGGCCTTACCGAGCCATCCGGCTTCGGTACCACAAAAAGAGTGGAATAATACCCCTTCCCTTGTTGTAGAAGAGGTACCTTGACTATCACCTGCTGAGAGTACAGCTTGTGAATGGCTTCCAAAACCGTCTCCCTTTCGGAGGGGGACGTTGGTAAAGCAGACTTCAGGAAACGGCGAGGTGGATCTGTCTCTAATTCCAACCTGTACCCTTGAGATATTATCTGCAGGATCCAGGGATCTACCTGCGAGTGAGCCCACTGCGCGCTGTAATTTTTGAGACGACCGCCCACCGTCCCCGAGTCCGCTTGAGAAGCCCCAGCGTCATGCTGAGGCTTTTGTAGAAGCCGGGGAGGGCTTCTGTTCCTGGGAAGGAGCTGCGTGTTGCTGTCTCTTCCCTCGACCTCTGCCTCGTGGCAGATATGAATAGCCCTTTGCTCTCTTATTTTTAAAGGAACGAAAGGGCTGCGGTTGAAAAGTCGGTGCCTTTTTCTGTTGGGGAGTGACTTGAGGTAGAAAGGTGGATTTCCCGGCTGTAGCCGTGGCCACCAAATCTGATAGACCGACTCCAAATAACTCCTCCCCTTTATACGGCAAAACTTCCATATGCCGTTTTGAATCCGCATCGCCTGTCCACTGTCGCGTCCATAAAGCTCTTCTGGCCGAAATGGACATAGCACTTACCCGTGATGCCAGTGTGCAGATATCCCTCTGTGCATCACGCATATAAAGAAATGCATCCTTTATTTGTTCTAACGACAGTAAAATATTGTCCCTGTCCAGGGTATCAATATTTTCAATCAGGGACTCTGACCAAACTACCCCAGCACTGCCCATCCAGGCAGTCGCTACAGCTGGTCGTAGTATAACACCTGCATGTGTGTATATACTTTTTTGGATATTTTCCATCCTCCTATCTGATGGATCTTTAAGTGCGGCCGTCTCAGGAGAGGGTAACGCCACTTGTTTAGATAAGCGTGTTAGCGCCTTGTCCACCCTAGGAGGTGTTTCCCAGCGCTCCCTAACCTCTGGCGGGAAAGGGTATAATGCCAATAATTTCTTTGAAATTATCAGCTTTTTATCAGGGGCAACCCACGCTTCATTACACACGTCATTTAATTCTTCTGATTCAGGAAAAACTATAGGTAGTTTTTTCATACCCCACATAATACCCTGTTTAGTGGTACCTGTAGTATCAGCTAAATGTAACGCCTCCTTCATTGCCAAAATCATATAACGTGTGGCCCTACTGGAAAATACGGTTGAATCGTCACCGTCACCACTGGAGTCAGTGCCTGCGTCTGGGTCTGTGTCGACCGACTGAGGCAAAGGGCGTTTCACAGCCCCTGACGGTGTTTGAGTCGCCTGGACAGACACTAATTGATTGTCCGGCCGCCTCATGTCGTCAAACGACTGCTTTAGCGTGTTGACACTATCCCGTAGTTCCATAAATAAAGGCATCCATTCTGGTGTCGACTCCCTAGGGGGTGACATCCTCATATTTGGCAATTGCTCCGCCTCCACACCAATATCGTCCTCATACATGTCGACACACACGTACCGACACACAGCAGACACACAGGGAATGCTCCTAACGAAGACAGGACCCACTAGCCCTTTGGGGAGACAGAGGGAGAGTTTGCCAGCACACACCAAAAGCGCTATATATATATCAGGGATAGCCTTATAATAAGTGCTCCCTTATAGCTGCTTTGTTATATCAAAATATCGCCATAAATTTGCCCCCCCCTCTCTGTTTTACCCTGTTTCTGTAGTGCAGTGCAGGGGAGAGACTTGGGAGCCGTCCTGACCAGCGGAGCTGTGAGAGGAAATGGCGCCGTGTGCTGAGGAGATAGGCCCCGCCCCTTTTCTGGCGGGCTCGTCTCCCGCTATTTAGAAAAATCAGGCAGGGGTTAAATATCTCCATATAGCCTCTAGGGGCTATATGTGAGGTATTTTTAGCCTTTATAGGTATTCATTTGCCTCCCAGGGCGCCCCCCTCCCAGCGCCCTGCACCCTCAGTGACTGCCGTGTGAAGTGTGCTGAGAGGAAAATGGCGCACAGCTGCAGTGCTGTGCGCTACCTTTAGAAGACTGCAGGAGTCTTCAGCCGCCGATTCTGGACCTCTTCTGACTTCAGCATCTGCAAGGGGGCCGGCGGCGCGGCTCCGGTGACCATCCAGGCTGTACCTGTGATCGTCCCTCTGGAGCTTGATGTCCAGTAGCCAAGAAGCCAATCCATCCTGCACGCAGGTGAGTTGACTCCTTCTCCCCTCAGTCCCTCGCTGCAGTGATCCTGTTGCCAGCAGGAATCACTGTAAAATAAAAAACCTAGCTAAACTTTTTCTAAGCAGCTCTTTAGGAGAGCCACCTAGATTGCACCCTTCTCGGCCGGGCACAAAAATCTAACTGGAGTCTGGAGGAGGGTCATAGGGGGAGGAGCCAGTGCACACCACCTGATCTGAAAAAGCTTTACTTTTTGTGCCCTGTCTCCTGCGGAGCCGCTATTCCCCATGGTCCTTTCAGGAACCCCAGCATCCACTAGGACGATAGAGAAATGTATATTTGATCCTTCTGAGACTCATTTGGATCTTATTGAGTAATCTCAGATTGCTGGTCTCATTGTAGATCCTATAAAAGGAATACAGTAAACTCTCATTCACATCACTTAAGAAGTAGTTACTGATTAATAGTTTAAAATTTTTAAAACAAGGGATCTAGACCCCATTTAAGTGGTACATTCTCCCAAATCCACATTATATATACACTGCTCAAAAAAATAAAGGGAACACTAAAATAACACATCCTAGATCTGAATGAATGAAATATTCTTATTAAATACTTTGTTCTTTACATAGTTGTATGTGCTGACAACAAAATCACACAAAAATTATCAATGGAAATCAAATTTATTAACCCATGGAGGTCTGGATTTGGAGTCACACTCAAAATTAAAGTGGAAAAACACACTACAGGCTGATCCAACTTTGATGTAATGTCCTTAAAACAAGTCAAAATGAGGCTCAGTAGTGAGTGTGGCCTCCACGTGCCTGTATGACCTCCCTACAACGCCTGGGCATGCTCCTGATAAGGTGGCGGATGGTCTCCTGAGGGATCTCCTCTCAGACCTGGACTAAAGCATCCGCCAAATCCTGGACAGTCTGTGGTGCAATGCCACGTTGGTGGATGGAGCGAGACATGATGTCCCAAATGTGCTCAATTGGATTCAGGTCTGGGGAACGGGCGGGCCAGTCCATAGCATCAATGCCTTCGTCTTGCAGGAACTGCTGACACACTCCAGCCACATGAGGTCTAGCATTGTCTTGCATTAGGTGGAACCGAGGGCCAACCGCACCAGCATATGGTCTCACAAGGGGTCCGAGGATCTCATCTCAGTACCTAATGGCAGTCAGGCTACCTCTGGCGAGCACATGGAGGGCTGTGCGGCCCCCCAAAGAAATGCCACCCCACACTATTACTGACCCACTTCCAAACCGGTCATGCTGGAGGATGTTGCAGGCAGCAGAACGTTCTCCTTGGCGTCTCCAAACTCTGTCACGTCTGTCACATGTGCTCAGTGAGAACCTGCTTTCATCTGTGAAGAGTACAGGGCGCCAGTGGCGAATTTGCCAATCTTGGTGTTCTCTGGCAAATGCCAAACGTCCTGCACGGTGTTGGGCTGTAAGCACAACCCCCACCTGTGGACGTCGGGCCCTCATACCACCCTCATGGAGACTGTTTCTGATCGTTTGAGTAGACACATGCTCATTTGTGGCTTGCTGGAGGTCATTTTGCAGGGCTCTGGCAGTGCTCCTCCTGTTCCTCCTTGCACAAAGCTGGAGGTAGCGGTCCTGCTGCTGAGTTGTTGCCCTCCTACGGCCTCCTCCACGTCTCCTGATGTACTGGCCTGTCTCCTGGTAGCGCCTCCATGCTCTGGACACTACGCTGACAGACACAGCAAACCTTCTTGCCACAGCTCGCATTGATGTGCCATCCTGGATGAGCTGCACTACCTGAGCCAATTGTGTGGGTTGTAGGGAGGTCATACAGGCACGTGGAGGCCACACACACTACTGAGCCTCATTTTGACTTGTTTTAAGGACATTACATCAAAGTTGGATCAGCCTGTAGTGTGTTTTTCCACTTTAATTTTGAGTGCGACTCCAAATCCAGACCTCCATGGGTTAATAAATTTGATTTCCATTGATAATTTTCGTGTGATTTTGTTGTCAGCACATTCAACTATGTAAAGAACAAAGTATTTAATAAGAATATTTCATTTATTCAGATCCAGGATGTGTTATTTTAGTGTTCCCTTTATTTTTTTGAGCATTGTATAAATATATATATATATATATACACATACACATACATACACACATATGTTCATTCGTAAGTATTCATATACATATACAGTTGAACATTTTCCTAATTACTTTGGTTTTCAATCTCACTCATTTACAGAAAATGGCGTTATACTGTAGTTGGTACCCTTGATCAACCATTTGCTTCAGTTTTCATTGCACAGCTGACCTCCTGTGTCTGCACTATAGAGGTCAGAGCCTGAAGTACCTCAGCAGGGCATAATTAACCTATGTCCTTCAGTAGTTTATGACCGATGCATGATTTGCTATTAGCTAGATCCTTAAGCATTCATCCATAATAAAACAATTAGTTAAAAGAGATATCTTTTCATGTTAAAATAAAAACTACTTGTATACATTAAAAATAAAAAGAGACACCTGTGTACGTGTGTATATATATATATATATATATATATACACTGCTCAAAAAAATAAAGGGAACACTAAAATAACACATCCTGGATCTGAATAAATGAAATATTCTTATTAAATACTTTGTTCTTTACATAGCTGAATTTGCTGACAACAAAATCACACAAAAATTGTCAATGGAAAGCAAATTTATTAACCCATGGAGGTCTGGATTTGGAGTTGCACTCAAAATTAAAGTGGAAAAACACACTACAGGCTGAACCAACTTTGATGTAATGTCCTTAAAACAAGTCAAAATGAGGCTCAGTAGTGTGTGTGGCCTCCACGTGCCTGTATGACCTCCCTACAACCCACACAAGTGGCTCAGGTAGTGCAGCTCATCCAGGATGGCACATCAATGCGAGCTGTGGCAAGAAGGTTTGCTGTGTCTGTCAGCGTAGTGTCCAGAGCATGGAGGCGCTACCAGGAGACAGGCCAGTACATCAGGAGACGTGGAGGAGGCCGTAGGAGGGCAACAACTCAGCAGCAGGACCGCTACCTCCAGCTTTGTGCAAGGAGGAACAGGAGGAGCACTGCCAGAGCCCTGCAAAATGACCTCCAGCAAGCCACAAATGTGCATGTGTCTACTCAAACGATCAGAAACAGACTCCATGAGGGTGGTATGAGGGCCCAACGTCCACAGGTGGGGGTTGTGCTTATAGCCCAACACCGTGCAGTACGTTTGGCATTTGCCAGAGAACACCAAGATTGGCAAATTCGCCACTGGCGCCCTGTGCTCTTCACAGATGAAAGCAGGTTCTCACTGAGCACATGTGACAGACGTGACAGAGTCTGGAGACGCCAAGGAGAACGTTCTGCTGCCTGCAACATCCTCCAGCATGACCGGTTTGCCAGTGGGTCAGTAATGGTGTGGGGTGGCATTTCTTTGGGGGGCCGCACAGCCCTCCATGTGCTCGCCAGAGGTAGCCTGACTGCCATTAGGTACTGAGATGAGATCCTCAGACCCCTTGTGAGACCATATGCTGGTGCGGTTGGCCCAGGGTTCCACCTAATGCAAGACAATGCTAGACCTCATGTGGCTGGAGTTTGTCAGCAGTTCCTGCAAGACGAAGGCATTGATGCTATGGACTGTCCCGCCCGTTCCCCAGACCTGAATCCAATTGAGCACATCTGGGACATCATGTCTCGCTCCATCCACCAACGTGGCATTGCACCACAGACTGTCCAGGAGTTGGCGGATGCTTTAGTCCAGGTCTGAGAGGAGATCCCTCAGGAGACCATCCGTCACCTTATCAGGAGCATGCACAGGGGTTGTAGGGTGGTCATACAGGCACGTGGAGGCCACACTCACTACTGAGCCTCATTTTGACTTATTTTAAAAACATTACATCAAAGTTGGATCAGCCTGTAGTGTGTTTTTCCACTTTAATTTTGAGTGTGACTCCAAATCCAGACCTCCATGGGTTAATAAATTTGATTTCCATTGATAATTTTTGTGTGATTTTGTTGTCAGCACATACAACTATGTAAAGAACAAAGTATTTAATAAGAATATTTCATTCATTCAGATCTAGGATGTGTTATTTTAGTGTTCCCTTTATTTTTTTGAGCAGTGTATATATATATATGTTACAAGCAGCCGAGTGGCTTGTTCCACACACGAGTCCCAGTTGTTGGCTGGCAAGGGCAGACGGTCCCCTCTCAGTGTGCTTTTTGAATAAGTATTGAATGCTCGCATTTTAATTGTTAAAAATGCAGTGCGCTACTGTGCAGACTCCGTGCTTCCGCTCCTCCATGGAAGCTTTGGCCCCCATTTATTCCTTGCTGGAAACTCGTTTTAGGTGGTAAATGGGACCAATTGCTATTTAACAAGGCTAATAGTGCTGCTAACTAGCAGCACTATTAGCCTTTCATTTTCCCTATACTGCTGCACACTAAAGTCTATTTAAGAACGAGCGCTATTTCTGAAATAGCACTCGCTTACCTAAAATGGCTTTGTCTGCTCCGGGCAGACGTTATGGACACCGCTGCAGCGGTGTCCGTCCTGAGCTCCGGCTCCCCCCTCCCTCAGCAATCCCGGCATGCATCACTCCTGCCGGGTTGCTATAGAGACAGGATAAAAAAAATGGCCGCCACATCCGGAAATCACTACCGCGCATGTGCCGGGAATTAGCATAAACCGGCGCATGTGCGGTAGGAGGCGAGTCCAGGGACACAGTTCGTTCGTCAGCGCTGATGTAACGTAAACATCAGCGCTGGTGCGGCAAATACCGCATTCACTCGCCGTGGCATAGGCTCTTCTTAAATAGAAGAGCATGATGCCACTATAGCATGGCGAGTGAAAACAGTATTTACCACTTCACAAAGTGCTGCTTGATAAATGGGGGCCTTTATTCCCTGTACCATGATGGCCATCATGGCTACTACTGAACATGTGCAGATCCATCTTGGGACTGTGTTACCACTACCCAGTACCTACATACACTCAACAGCTGGTGAGCTGTATGACACACTGCTCTGCTCAAGCTTTGCTCCATCTACCATTGTATATAACAGTGAGTACAGTTGTATCTGCTTTATCTTTAATAAAATCACTACGCCGGTTAGGTAACTGGGTAGTTCGTAGTTGTAAGACATCTGCTGGTTTGCAGAGAAGAACCACAGTTAGCGCTCTCTCTTTTAGGGGCTTATTCCTTATCACTAGCACCCCTCACCATAAGCAGTGGTTCCTTAGGATGCTCTGGGACCAAATCAAATTATTATGGTCAATGTAATAGGCAAAACCTAATCTGGTGGCTGCCAATCATAAAATATGTGTACAAGCGGAAGCACAACCCTGTCCACCAAACACATAACTGATTTTAAGTGTGACAGGTTAGAAGTGGCATGGTCAACGCCTAGTGGTCCAGAACTTCAGAAGTGGTGGCAGAACAGTGCTGAACATTGCAGCACGGCATTATATTAGTGTTTATAGGGAAAGGGAGTGGGACAGTGCGTGATCCAGCACATCAAAAGTACCTAAATCGATACAGTTGGGAATAGTCCCTACCTGTTATACCAAAATAGTAAATACATTTTCTATAAACAAAAATACACAATTTTTAAATAAATATGTGAGTAAGAATACTCTAAAGCCGAGTACACACGGCGCGATGCGGCTTTACCTCGACATTGACTATTTGACGAGGCCAGAGCCCGGCCCCGCCGATATAGTCAATGTTGGGCTGTCTGCACAGTCTATTTTTGCTTGCGATGCCGATCCCGCAGGACCGCGCATTGGCATCACAAGCTGTTTACACGGTGCAATATGCACTATCTTTCCTTACGATTTTGACTATATAGTCAAAATCATAAGGAAAGTTAAGTGCATATCGCAATGTGTGTACACACCATAAAGTTTAAAATACACAAAATATGGCCTTATTTTTAGTGACGGAATTAAATTAGATGAGGTAATTTACCGCGGGGGGGGGGGGGGGGGGGGGGGGAGAGATTTTTGGACACTTACCGTTGAATCATTTTCTCTGAAGCAGGCTGTGGGACACTGGACCATAGGTATTGCAGGTTGGGGGCTGGAGCTGGCACTTTAACTGTAACTTTAAAAGTAAGCTCCTTCCCTCTGCAGTCCCATTTTGTCTGCACTTCTTTAAAAGAGTCTGGTAAGGAGTTGCAGAACCCAGTGAAACTGTTAGAACAATCAAACAAACCAGTAGGGAAAACACAGTCAAGAATCAACAACTGAGCATGAGGGAGGGAACGCAGTGTCCCACAGCCTGCTTCAGAGAAGAGGATTCAATGGTAAGTGATCAAAAATCCTCTTTTCTCTTTCAGCAAGGTTGTTGGGACACTGGACCATGAGATGTTCAACAGCCATCCCCGGGGAGGGAATGCTCAGGCTGCCTGATCAAAGAACTGTACAACCAAAGTGGGTGTCACAGGAGGCAAAAACATTAAATCACTATAAAAAAAATAAAAGTGTTGACAGATGACCAGGTAGCATTACAAATCTGTTTCGCAGAAGCCCCGCATCACACTGCCCAGGAGGTTGCCATGGCCCACGTGGAATGCACTGAGACCCGGTCTGATGCCGGCCGCTCCACACTAGAATAAGCTGAAGCGATGACCGAGCAGATCCAATGCAAAATGGTCTGTGTTGCAGCTGGCCAACCACGTTTATGTGTGTCATGAAGTACAAGCAAAGAATCTGTGCGGCAGACAGAAGAAGTATTGTCCAAGCAAATCTGTAGAGCTCGAACTATGTCTAGAACAGCCAGATCATCCCAGTCTTGGGAAGTGGCTGAAAGAGGAAAAACTGGAAAGACATTTTTCTGTTTTAAGAGAAAAGCCAAACAACTTTTGGCTGGAACGTAGGACTGGTACGGAAGAACTGCTCTATCATCATGGAAGACGAGAAAAGGCAGTTTGCAAAGCCCCTAACTCGGAAATGCACCTAGCTGAGGCAATAGCCATAAGACAGACCAGCTTCCAAGTAATGAATTGAAGATCCGCTGAATACAAATGTTCAAAATGGAGCCTGTTTGAGGGCTGATATGACAAGATTTATTAGTTGTATTTGTATCACACCCTGTAAAAAGGTTCAGACCTCTGTTGGAAGGGCCAAACACCCTTGGAAGTAAATTGACTGGGCCAAAATCTGCACTTTCAAAGGACGAAGTTGTAAACTGGCATCTAAACCTCCCTGAAGTACAGTAAGGCCAAAAATCAAGAAGGACGAAACTTGGATGCATGAACCAGTCTCTATTCACACCACAAGATGTAGATCTTCCACACTCTGTGGTAATTGCATAATGAAACTGGTTTCTGGACTCCCTAGCATAGTGTGAACTCCCAAGAGAGAGAAACATTTAGCTTTCACAAACTCAGTTTCGAAACCCAGGCTGTTAAAGCCAACCAAGGAAGGACCTCTTGTTAGAAGCGGACCTTGTTGTAGCAGGTCTGGATGAAGTGGAAGACGCCTCCCGAGACATTTTAAGAACATCAGCGTACAATGTCCTGCGTGGCCAGTCCGAAGCAACTAGGAGCACCGTCACCCATTGGTGTTTGATGCACTTTAGTACCCACATTGGGGTTGGAGGAAACAGATACGCTAGATCAAAGTCCCAAGGAACTGTCATGGAAATCAGTGAGAAAGCCCTGGATCTCGCACAGAACTGTAGAACCTTTAAGTTGCGTTGAGAGGCCAAGAGATTCACTTCCAGATGGCCCCACATCTGAACTAACTGCTGAAAGACCTCCTGATTGAGAAACCACTCCCCTGAGTGAAAAAATGTTTGTTTCCACACCCAGGATGAACACTGCAGAAAAACACTGGAACTAAGTTTTCCACCCAGTAAAGTATTCAGGCCACCTCTACCTTCTCTGCCACACTCATTGTGCCTTCTTGATGATTCACATATGCCTCCGTTGTGGTGTTGTCTGACTGAATACAAACTGTCCGGATAGCCAGGATGGACTTAGCTTTCAAGAAAGCCAGAAAGACGGCTCGGAGCTCAAGCACATTGATCGGCAGAGCAGTCTCAGACAGTAACAAAAGGCCCTGGAGCAAAAGATGTGATATTAAGTAGCCCTTGGTGGAGATGATCGGGAACAACCCACCAATGTAGAGATTGACAAGTGCTGTATGACAGATTGAAACTAAGACGAGAGGGATGCTGAACATCCTGTCCATTTTTGGAGAACGTCCCACTGGAATTCCTGTGGATGGAACTGAGTGGATCTTTAAAAGATGCAGAGTCCTGAATGGGAAGAACTGTGTGCCTACTTTAACTCGCAACTGCAGCATCAAGCTTAGGAGGCAGTTCCCACTTGGACACATGATCGGTTCAGAGCGGATAAAGTGAAGCAAATTTGCGAGGAAGGGATAATTTTTTTATCTGACGCCTACCAAGCCTCCTCAATGAGATTGGAGAGATGCAAAGAAGACGGGAAAGTTACAACCTTCTTGCGCCAATGCATGAATGAAGCTACAGCCTAAGTTTGGTAATGCACCTCTGAGCAGTTCAGAGAATGGCGCACAGCTGCTATGAGATCTTCCACACCATGACTGGATGAAGACTCTAGGTCCTCACCATACAGGACGATTTCAGTATTCTGAGGTTCATCCTCCTCCTCCTCTGAATGGGAAACTTCCAACGCAGCCCTAGAAGGAGGAAAATGCTGATGTGCAGCACGCAGTTGAAGATCCTCAAAAAAGCGTTGCAAATATGAGGAAACTTTTTTTTTTGCACTGTGTTATAAACAAGTATTTTTAAAATGGGGAACGCAGAGCCTGATTAAGGCTTTGGGGGGCCCAGTGTACTTAACACAGGGGTCCCTAAGATCTAAACTAAATCACAATGTCTTCAATCACTACAAAGTATAATATATATATATATATATATATATATATATATATATCTCTATACACACACACACACACACACACACACACACACACACACACATATGTATATGTCTATATACTCTCTCTATATATATACACACACACACACACACACACACACACATATACAGTCAGGTCCACAAATATTGAGACATCGACACAATTCTCATATTTTGGGCTCTATACACCACCACAATGGATTTGAAATGAAACAAACAAGATGTGCTTTAACTGCAGACTTTTCGCTTTAATTTGAGGGTATTTACATCCAAATTAGGTGAACGGTGTTGTCAGCGGCAGCGGGTCACGCAGGCTCCCGGCCGTTGCGGACTCCCTGTCCCCGACCGGTTGCCTAGCAACCAAAGACGCCAGACGGCCGCCCTGCACTGCAGTCCCGGCTGTAACTAAGCAGCCGGGACGTCGCGCTCTGCGCGCCAGCGGGCAGCTGCTCTTAGCAGGATTTGGGTGACTAGGCTGCCTGCTGATTGGTCTGCAGGGCTTCTTATGGGAGCCAGAATAGGACGGCCGGCCGGTGATAGCATCTTGTGGAGCTTGTTCCCTGCCTCTGGAGTGTTACTGCTTTCAGCCAGTTCGTTCCTGCATCCTGTGTCCCGGTTTCCGGGGTCTGGTACTGGGAATCTGTTCCAGCCTGCAAGTCTAGTGATCCTGAATCTTCAGCCTTGGGGTCCTGTTGCTTCTACGTGCACCTCTCCGGTGTCGTGAGTAGCAGCTCTGCCGTACCTTACGGCTGAAGCTATATTATTCTAATCATCTTGCCGTTGTGTTTTCTGCGGAGGTTCCGCCACTGTTGTCCTTGCCGAACTACTACAGATTCGTATTCGGCATTTGGGCAGCGTTACTTTGGTTACGGTATTTCTTGGCTGCACCTAGATTAGTTTATTATTTTCTGTGATTCCCCTTTCACCTTTGTGTCTGTCTTAGTTAGTTTTCCCCTTGTTCTCTCTCTGTCTCAGTTAACACCTTGTCACCTACTAAGACCGGGGGGCATCGGAGTTCGGGCAGACCTAATCCGCCCGTTCAAACGCGGCTGCCGTGGGCCCAAGAAACCATAGTCTCGCAGGCGTTAACCGACCACTAGGGAAGGGCAACGGAGTCAGGGTTTCCGTTAGGGGTTGCTGCAAATCTCAGTTTGTAATGCAGCGTCACGTTTCTGTATTCGGAGCTCATTTATTGCCACCCTGTCTCTCGGGTTCCGAGTACATAGATCATAACATTATCACCTGCCACAAAACAATCAGGGTGGCCTTGAAATTCTTTCCTGATGAATCCTTCGGTGCAAGGTCAGAATCCCAGCCAGGTATTGGCAAGTCAGATCCAGAATCTCACTCAGATGGTGCAGGATCTTAAATTTCGGGTGAGGTCTCAGGAGGATCTTTTGCGAACTTCCCCGAGTGTAGCCCCAGAAACCAAGATGAATCTTCCCGACCGCTTTTCGGGTAACCGAAAAGATTTTTTTTCATTTTCGGGAGAGCTGTAAACTTTACTTTCGCTTAAGGCCCCGGTCCTCAGGTTCAGAATCCCAGCAGGTGGGCATAGTTATGTCTTTACTTCAGGGGACCCACAAACTTGTGCCTTTGGGCTAAAACCCGATGACGCAGCGTTACTCATGGTGGATGCCTTTTTTAAATCGTTAGGCCTGTTGTATGACGATCCGGATAGGGAAGCATCTGCAGAGAGCCATTTACGTGCGTTAAAACAGGGTAAAAATCCTGCTGATGCGTATTGTACTGAGTTTCGCCGTTGGTCGAACGACTGTGGCTGGAATGATCCTGCTCTGCGCAGTCAGTTTCGCCTTGTCTTGTCAGAAGGGATCAAGGATAGTCTCATTCAGTACCCAGCTCCGGAGACTTTGGATAAGCTCATGGAGCTTGCTATTACGATCGTTCGCCGTCTCCGAGAGTGGAAGACTGAAAGAGGGGCTAGTTTTAGGCCTAGTCCATGTGTGCATACTCTCCCTGAGGACGTTGAAGAACCCATGCAAGTGGGTCTGTCCCGACTGTCCTCGGACGAGAGAACCAGAAGGTTGAATTCAGGGCTCTGCTTATACTGTAGTGGCAAGGGACATGTTGCGCGCAGCTGCCCAAATAAGCAGGGAAACGCCCTGACCAAGTGAAAGTTGAGGGGGTTCACTTTGGTCTTCAATTAGTCTCCTCACATGATTCCTTGTTAGTTCCTGCCGAAATATCTTCAGGCAGTCAAAGTTCTTTTGTTTCAGCATTTATTGATAGCGGAGCTGCTGGGAACTTTATGGATCTTACTTGGGCTCAAGCTCTAGGAATTCTGCAGCTCCAGCTCAGTAGACCGATTACCATGCGCGGTCTGGGTAGTGGCCCTCTCTCTAACTGGGTAATTACCCATCAGACCCCACCATTGCAGTGGGTGCGTTACATTCCGAGAGGATTGAATTTTTTCTCACCCATTGTCCGGCCGTGCCTCTAGTCTTAGGTTATACCACTGGCCTGCCATCCATAATCCAACCATTGATTGGCAACCTGGGGAAATTTTACAGTGGGGCTCCAACTGCTCTAAGAAGTGCATTTCTCGTCCGGTACAGGTCGCGGTCATTGTTTCAGAACTTATTCCATCAGTTTACCAGGACTACGTAGATGTGTTTTCCAAGGGTAATGCGGACATCCTTCCACCCCACCGTTCTTATGATTGCACCATTGACCTCGTTCCTGGTGCTACTTTGCCTAAAGGGAGACTCTATGCACTGTCTGGCACAGAGACTAAGGCCATGGACGACTATGTGCACGAAAGTCTAAAAAAGGGGTTTATTAGGTCCTCGAAAGCCCCTTTGAGTGCAGGGTTCTTTTTGTTGAAAAAAAAGATGGATCTCTTAGGCCGTGCATAGATTACCGGGCCCTGAATAAGATATCTGTCAAAAACACTTACCCCTTACCTTTAATTTCTGTGTTGTTCTATCAACTCCGCACCGCAGTAATTTTTTCTAAAACTGATCTTAGAGGAGCGTATAACCTCATCCGAATAAGATCTGGGGATGAGTGGAAGACGGCTTTTAGTACACAGTCCGGACACTACGAATATCTTGTGATGCCGTTCGGTCTGTCTAACGCTCCTGCGGTGTTTCAGGATCTTATAAATGATGTCCTCCGCGACTTCTTGGGGAAAATCGTGGTAGTTTATTTGGATGACATCTTAATTTATCCGAGTCTCCGGAACAGCATTTTCTCCATGTTCGGCAAGTGCTTCAGAAATTGCGGGAGAATCACTTGTATGCCAAGTTGTAGAAATGTGATTTTCATATTACGGAGGTGCCCTTTTTAGGATATATAATTTCTCCGGAGGGGTTTTTTATGGAATCCAAGAAACTCCAGGCAGTCTTGAATTGGCCTCAACCCACTAACTTGAAGGCTATTCAGAGGTTTTTGGGTTTTGCCAATTATTATAGACGTTTTATTAATGCTTTCTCTGAGTTGGTTGCTCCTATTGTGGCATTGACTAAAAAGGGTGCTGATCCTTCTAAGTGGTCGCCTTAAGCCGAGCATGCCTTCCAGGCTCTGAAACAGGCCTTTGTCTCGGCTCCCATCCTTAGACACCCCAACCCCGATCTTCCGTTTATCGTTGAGGTAGACGCCTCTGAGGTTGGGGTGGGAGCTATTCTGTCTCAAGAAGTCCCCGAGTCTTTGGTGTTACATCCTTGTGCTTTCATGTCCCAAAAATTCTCCTCTGCAGAAACCAACTATGATGTTGGTAATACAGAATTGTTAGTGGTCAAGTGGGCTTTTGAGCAGTGGAGGCACTAGCTTGAGGGAGCAAAGCATACCGTCACTGTGTTTATGGACCACAAGAATTTACAGTACATTGAATCCGCTAAATGGCTTAATTCCCAGCAGGCTCGCAGGGCGCTGTTCTTTACCCAGTTCAAGTTCATCATCACCTTCAGGCCCGGTTCTATGAACACCAAGGCCGATGCCCTGTCACGCTGTTTACTTCCTGTTCACGATAACCATTCTCCTGCTACTCCTATTATCACAGCATCCTCTATCCGGACTGGCCTCACACAGGATTTACACACACAGTTAGTTCAGGTTCAGCAGCAGGCTCCCAGTAACACTCCCGTTGGTCGTCTCTTTGTTCCAGAGTTCTTGAGAGGTGGTGTCCTTGCCGAGTTTCATGATAACAAGGTTGCTGGCCATCCTGGTGTTGCTAAAACATTGGAGTTACTCTCTCGCTCGGTGTGGTGACCTAATCTTTCCAAAGATGTTAGGGAGTTTGTTCTCTCTTGTCAAGATTGTGCTAGGCACAAGGTGTCCCGGTCTCTGCCCGTTGGGCAGCTCATGCCTCTAGCTATTCCAATCAGGCCATGATCACACATTTCCATGGATTTCGTGGTGGATCTTCCACTCTTTTCTGGTTTTCAGGTGATCTGGGTGGTCGTAGATCGTTTTAGCAAGATGGCCCATTTCATTGCTTTACCCCGATTGCTGTCCGCTCAGGTTTTGGCAGTCTTGTTCCTCCATGTTTTCAGGCTCCATGGATTATCTATGGATATTGTCTCGGACCGGGGACCGCAGTTTGTTGCCTGTATCTGGAAGCTGTGGGCAACATCCCATCTTAAATAGAACTCACATTTTAGTAAATTTAGCCCAAGGTGTGGTTGTCAACCTGTAACATCAAACTCCGACAACCTTCGGCTAAATTGGGACATAGATTCATCGGCCGTTTCTTATTATCAAAAGGTCAATCCGGTTGCTTTTCAGCTGCAATTGCCAAAATCACATAACATTTCCAACACCTTTCATTGTTCTCTGCTCAAGATATGTGCCCTTTCAAGGAAATTTCCTCAGAAAATTATCCAGGGTAGACCTCCTGTGGATGTTCAGGGCCAACAGGAATTCCTGGTAGAGAAGGTTTTGGATTCTAAAATTTCCCGTGGGTACTGTCAGCGGCGGCGGCAACTGGGCCGGCCGCGTCACTTCCGCCGCTGACTCCCTGTCCCCGGCCGGTTGCCTAGCAACCGGAGACGCCAGACGACCACCCTGCACTGCAGTCCCGGCTGTAATTAAGCAGCTGGGACGCCACGCTCTGCGCGCCAGTGGGCAGCTGCTTTAATCAGGATTCAGGTGACTGGGCTGCCTGCTGATTGGTCTGCAGGGGTTCTTATGGGAGCCAGAATAGGACAGCCCGCCGGTGATAGCTTCCTGCGGAGCTTGTTCCCTGCCTCTGGAGTGTTCCTGCTTTCAGCCAGTTTGTTCCTGCATCCTGTGTCCCGGTTTCCGGGGTCTGGTCCTGGGAATCTGTTCCAGCCTGCCAGTCTAGTGATCCTGAATCTTCAGCCTTGGGGTCCTGTTGCTTCTACGTGCACCTTCTCCGGTGTCGTGACCTTACGGTTGATGCCGTATTATTCTAATCATCTTTCCGTTGTGTTTTCCTGCGGAGGTTCCGCCACTGTTGTCCTTGCCGAACTACGACAGATTCGTATTTGGCATTTGGGCAGCGTTACTTTGGTTACGGTATTTCTTGGCTGCCGCGCCGCACCGCACCTAGATTAGTTTATTTTCTGTGGTTCCCCTTTCGCCTTTGTGTCTGTCTTAATTAGTTTTCCCCTTGTTCTCTCTCTGTCTCGGTTAACGCCTTGTCACCTACTAAGACCGGGGGTCATTGGAGTTCGGGCAGACCTAATCCGCCCGGTCAAACATGGCTGCCTTGGGCCCAAGAAACCATAGTCTCGCAGGCATTAACCAACCACTAGGGAAGGACAATGGAGTCAGGGTTTTCCGTTAGGGGTTGCTGCAAATCTTAGTTTGTACTGCAGCATCATGTTTCTGTATTCGGCGCTCATCTATTGCCACCCTGTTTCTCGGGTTCCGAGTACATAGATCATAACAGGTGTAGGAATTACAATGGTTTCTATATGTGCCTCCCACTTTTTAAGGGACTAAAAGTAATGGGACAATCGACTCAAAAGCTATTTCATGGACAGGAGTGGGCTATTCCCTCATTATTTCATCATCAATTAAGCAGGTAAAAGGTCTGGAGTAGATTCCAGGTGTGACATATGCATTTGGAATCTGTTGCTGTCGACTCTCAATATGAGATCCAAAGAGCTGCCACTATCAGTGAAGCAAGCCATCATTAGGCTGAAAAATCAAAACAAACCCATCAGAGAGAGAGCAAAAACATTAGATGTGGCCAAATCAACTGTTTGGAACATTCTTAAAAAGAAAGAATGCACCGAACAGCTCAGCAACACCAAAAGACCCTGAAGACAACGGAAAACAACTGTGGTGGATGACAGAAGAATTATTTCCCTGGTGAAGAAAAAACCCTTCACAACAGTTGCCCAAATCAAGAACACTCTCCAGGAGGCAGGTGTCAAAGTCAACAATCAAGAGAAGACTTCACAAGAGTGAATATAGAGCAGGAGTGGGGAACCTGCAGCCCTCCAGCTGTTGCTGAACTACACATCCCAGCATGCCCTGCAATTGTTCTAGCATGGCCAAATAGCAAAACTGTAGCAGGGCATGCTGGTATGTGTAGTTCAACAACAGCTGGAGGGCCAAAGGTTCCCCACCCCTGATATAGAGGGTTCACCACAAGATATAAAGCATTGGTGAGCCACAAAAACAGGAAGTCCAGATTAGATTTTGCCAAACAACATCTAAAAAACCCTTTACAGTTCCGGAACAACATCCTATGGACAGATGAGACAAAGATCAACTTGTACCTGAGTGATGGGAAAGAGAAGAGTATGGAGAAGGAAAGGAACTGCTTATGATCCAAAACATACCACCTCATCAGTGAAGCAGGTGGTGGTAGTGTCATGGCGTGGGCATGTATGGCTGCCAATGGAACTGGTTCCCTTGTATTTATTGATAATGTGACTGCTGACAAAAGCAGCAGGATGAATTCTGAAGTGTTTCGGGCAATATTATCTGCTCATATTCAGTCAAATGCTTCAGAACTCATTGGACGGCGCTTCACAGTGCAGATGGACAATGACCCGAAGCATACTGCGAAAGCAACCAAAGAGTTTTTTAAGGTAAATAAATGGAATGTAATGCAATGGCCAAGTCAATCAAACGACCTGAATCCGATTGAGCATGCATTTCACTTGATGAAGACAAAACTGAAGGGAAAATGCCCCAAGAACAAGCAGGAACTGAAGACATTTGCAGTAGAGGCCTGGCAGAGCATCACCAGGGATGAAACCCAGCGTCTGGTGATGTCTATGCGTTCCAGACTTCAGGCTGTAATTGACCGCAAAAAATTTGCAACAAAGTATTAAAAAGTGAAATTTCAAATCTATTGTGGTGGTGTATACAGCCCAAAATATGAGAATTGTGTCGATGTCCCAATATTTATGGATCCGACTATATATATATATATATATATATATATATATATATATATACATATATATATATATATACAGTGGGGCAAAAAAGTATTTGGACAGCCACCGGTTGTGCAAGTTGACCCACTTAAAATGATGAGAGAGGTCTGCAATTTCCATCATAGGTACACTTCAACTGTGAGAGACAGAATCTGAAAAAATAAGATATTAAACCTACCGGTAAATCTATTTCTCCTAGTCCGTAGAGGATGCTGGGGACTCCGTAAGGACCATGGGGTATAGACGGGCTCCGCAGGAGATAGGGCACCTAAAAAGAACTTTGACTATGGGTGTGCACTGGCTCCTCCCTCTATGCCCCTCCTCCAGACCTCAGTTAGAGAACTGTGCCCAGAGGAGATGGACAATACAAGGCAGGATTTAGCAATCCAAGGGCAAGATTCATACCAGCCCACACCAATCATACCATGTAACCTGGAACATACATAACCAGATAACAGTATGAACAAACGACAGTAACGGTCCAAGACCGATGTCAACTGTAACATAACCCTTATGTAAGCAACAACTATATACAAGTCTTGCAGAGTTTCCGCACTGGGACGGGCACCCAGCATCCTCTACGGACTAGGAGAAATAGATTTACCGGTAGGTTTAAAATCTTATTTTCTCTTACGTCCTAAAGGATGCTGGGGACTCCGTAAGGACCATGGGGTTTATACCAAAGCATCCAATCGGGCGGGAGAGTGCGTATGACTCTGCAGCACCGACTGAGCAAACGCTAGGTCCTCATCAGCCAGGGTATCAAACTTGTAGAATTTAGCAAAAGTGTTTGACCCCGACCAAGTCGCCGCTCGGCAAAGTTGTAATGCCGAGACGCCTCGGGCAGCCGCCCAAGAAGAGCCCACCTTCCTAGTGGAATGGGCCTTAACCGAATTTGGTACCGGCAATCCAGCCGTAGAATGAGCCTGCTGAATCGTATTACAGATCCAGCGAGCAATAGTCTGTTTCGAAGCAGGTGCGCCAATCTTATTAGCAGCATACAGGACAAACAGAGCCTCTGTTTTCCTAATTGTAGCCGTCCTGGCTACACAAATCTTTAAGGCCCTGACTACGTCCAGGGATCTGGAATCCTCCAGGTCACTTGTAGCCACAGGCACCACAATAGGTTGATTCATATGGAACGAAGAAACCACTTTAGGCAAAAATTGCGGACGTGTCCTCAATTCAGCTCGATCCACATGAAAAATCAAGTAGGGGCTCTTGTGTGACAAAGCCGCCAATTCTGACACTCGCCTTGCTGATGCTAAGGCCAACAACATGACCACCTTCCAGGTAAGAAATTTCAACTCAACCTTGTTAAGCGGTTCAAACCAGTGTGATTTTAGGAACTGCAACACCACGTTCAGGTCCCATGGTGCCACTGGAGGCACAAAAGGGGGCTGGATGTGCAGCACTCCCTTTACAAACGTCTGGACTTCTGGAAGAGAAGCCAATTCCTTCTGAAAGAAAATCGAGAGGGCCGAAATCTGTACCTTAACAGAGCCTAATTTCAGGCCCATATCCACTCCTGTCTGTAGGAAGTGGAGAAGACGACCCAGATGAAAATCTTCCGTAGGTGCATTCTTGGTCTCACACCAAGACACATACTTTCGCCACCTCCTTCC
Source organism: Pseudophryne corroboree (assembly GCF_028390025.1). NCBI lineage: Eukaryota > Metazoa > Chordata > Amphibia > Anura > Myobatrachidae > Pseudophryne > Pseudophryne corroboree. The sequence continues at coordinate 882,684,292 of NC_086445.1, forward strand.
TAGCCTTTATTAAAGTAGGGATGACCTCTTCCGGAATCCCCTTTTTCGCTAGGATTCGGCGTTCAACCGCCATGCCGTCAAACGTAACCGCGGTAAGTCTTGAAATACACAGGGCCCCTGTTGCAATAGGTCTTCCCTCAGAGGAAGAGGCCAGGGATCTCCTGTGAGCATCTCTTGTAGATCCGAGTACCAGGCCCTTCGAGGCCAGTCTGGGACGAGTATCGTCTGTACTCTTCTTCATCTTATGATCCTCAACACTTTTGTGATGAGAGGAAGAGGAGGAAACACGTAGACCGATTTGAACACCCACGGTGTTACCAGAGCGTCTACTGCTACTGCCTGAGGGTCCCGAGATCTGGCGCAATACCTCCGAAGTTTTTTGTTGAGGCGTGACGCCATCATGTCTATTTGAGGAGTTCCCCAAAGACGTGTTACGTCTGCAAAGACTTCCTGATGAAGTCCCCACTCTCCTGGATGGAGATCGTGTCTGCTGAGGAAGTCTGCTTCCCAGTTGTCCACTCCCGGAATGAAGACAGCCGACAGAGCGCTTACATGATTTTCCGCCCAGCAAAGGATCCTTGTGGCTTCCGCCATCGCGACTCTGCTTCTTGTCCCGCCTTGGCGGTTCACATGAGCCACTGCTGTGACATTGTCTGATTGAATCAGAACCGGTAGGTTTCGAAGAAAACTCTCCGCTTGTCGAAGGCCGTTGTAAATGGCCCTGAGTTCCAACACATTGATGTGTAGACAGGACTCCTGGTCTGACCAAAGACCCTGAAATTTTTTTTTTCTTTTTTCCTGTGTGACCGCTCCCCATCCTCGGAGGCTCGCGTCCGTGGTAACCAGGATCCAATCCTGAATTACGAACCTGCGACCCTCCAGGAGGTGAGCACTTTGCAACCACCACAGGAGACACACTCTGGTCCCTGGGGACAGAGTTATTTTCCGATGTAAGTGCAGATGGGACCCGGACCACTTGTCCAGAAGGTCCCATTGAAAAGTCCTTGCATGGAACCTTCCGAAGGGAATGGCCTCGTAGGCCGCCACCATTTTCCCCAGAACTCGAGTGCATTGGTGAACTGACACCCTTTTCGGCTTTAGCAGGTCTCTGACCATGTTCTGGATGTCTTGGGCTTTCTCTATTGGGAGGAAGACCTTCATTTGTTACGTATCCAGTATCATACCTAGGAACGGTAGTCGAGTTGTCGGAATCAACTGTGACTTCGGTAGATTTAGAATCCAACCGTGTTGCTGGAGCACTCTCAGAGAGAGCGCCACACTGCTCAGCAATTTCTCCCTTGATCTCGCTTTTATCAGGAGATCGTCCAAGTATGGGATAATTGGGACTCCATGCTTGCGCAGGACCACCATCATTTCCGCCATTATCTTGGTGAAAATCCTCGGGGCCGTGGAGAGTCCAAACGGCAACGTCTGAAATTGGTAATGACAATCCTGTACAGCGAATCTCAGGTATTCCTGAACGGGGGCATATATGGGGACATGAAGGTACGCATCCTTTATGTCCAGAGACACCATAAACTCCCCCTCCTCCATGTTGCTATTATCGCTCTGAGAGATTCCATTTTGAATTTTAATCTTTTTATGTACAGGTTTAGGGATTTCAGATTCAAAATAGGTCTGACCGAACCGTCCGGTTTCGGGACCACAATTAGGGTTGAGTATTAACCTCTTCCCTGCTGGTGCAGGGGAACCTTGATTATCACTTGCTGTATACACAGCGTTTGAATTGCAGCTAACACTATATCCCTTTCCGATGTGGAAGCTGGTAGGGCCGATTTGAAAAATCGGCGCGGGGGCACCTCCTCGAATTCCAATTTGTAACCCTGGGAAACTATTTCCAACACCCAGGGATTCAGGTCCGAACTGACCCAGGCCTGACTGAAAAGTCGAAGACGTGCCCCCACCGGTGCGGACTCCCTCAGGGGAGCCCCAGCGTCATGCTGTGGGTTTTGGAGCATCCGGGGAGGACTTTTGTTCCTGGGCACCTGCTGAAGCAGGTGCTCTCTTGCCTCTGCCCTTACCTCTGGCGAGGAAAGAGGATCCCCGACCTCTTTTGGACTTGTGCGACCGAAAGGACTGCATCTGATAGGGTGTTTTTTTTCTTTTGCTGTTGGGGAATATATGGTAAAAAATTTGATTTACCTGCTGTAGCTGTGGAAACCAGGTCCGTCAGCCCATCCCCAAACAATACATCACCCTTATAGGGTAGTACTTCCAAAAGTTTTTTGGAATCCGCATCACCCGTCCATTGGCGAGTCCATAAGGATCTTTACCGCTGAGATAGACATGGCATTGGCCCTAGAAGCTAGCAATCCAATGTCCCTTTGAGCATCCCTCATAAATAAGACTGCGTCTTTAATATGGGCTAGAGTTAAGAATATAGTATCCTTATCCATATTATCAAATTGATCTGTCAGCTCATCTGTCCAAGCTGCAATTGCGCTACACACCCATGCCGACGCAATTGTCGGTCTTAGCACAGCACCCGTATGAGAATAAATACACTTTAAGGTAGTCTCTTGCCTGCGATCTGCAGGGTCCTTAAGGGCCGCTGTGTCAGGAGACGGTAGCGCCACTTTCTTGGACAAGCGCGTCAGGGCCTTGTCCACAGTGGGGGGTGATTCCCAAATCTCCCTGTCCTGCTTAGGGAAGGGGTATGCCCTATAAATTCTTTTGGGGATCTGCGGTCTCTTATCCGGAGTCTTCCAAGCTTTTCCAAAGAAATCATTCAATTCATGAGATGTGGGAAAGTTAATAATCTGTTTATTTTCCTTAAACATGTGTCCCCTTGTGTCGGGGACCGAGGGTTCATCCTCAATATGCAACACATCCCTTATTGCCACAATCATACACTGAATGGTTTTAGTCACCCTAGGGTGCAATTTTACTTCGTCATAGTCGACACTGGAATCAGAATCCGTGTCGGTAGTAGTGTCTTGTGTTAAGGGACGCTTTTGAGACCCTGACGGGCCCTGTGAGTCGGTCCAATCCGAGGATTGACCCCCTGATGTCCCCCCTAATTCAGCCTTATCAAGCCTTTTATGTAAAGATGCCACACTTGCATTCAACATATGCCACATGTCCATCCAATCCGGGGTCGGCACAACCGACGGGGACACACCACTCATTTGCTCCACCTCCTCCTTGGAGAAGCCTTCCACCTCAGACATGTCGACACACACACGTACCGACACCCTACACACACAGGGATTAACCTATAAGGGGACAAAACCCCAACCAGGCTCTAAGGAGAGACAGAGAGAGAGAGTATGCCAGCACACACCAGCGCTTAAAAACACTGGAAAAAATATGACCAGATAGCGCTTTTCTATATATAATATGCCAATTCCCACTCACTGCGTCGCTAATGTGCCCCCCTCCTCTTCTTCCCAGCCTGTGAAGTTCAGCAGGGGAGAGACCAGGGAGCCAGCGTTTTCCTCATGCAGCTTCTGTGGAGAAAATGGCGCTGGTTAGTGCTGAGGATCAAGCCCCGCCCACCCGACGGCGGGCTTCGGTCCCTGTGATTTTTCAATAAATATGGGGGGGGGGTTCATAGATTTACTGCCTCCGCAGCCTAATCAATCTGCATTTGCCCAAATGTGAGGTTTATTGCTGCCCAGGGCGCCCCCCCCTGCGCCCTGCACCCTTCAGTGCTGCTCTGTGTGTGTGTGACTGGGAGCAATGGCGAGCAGCTTACCGCTGCGCGCCTTACCTCATGAAGATCTAATGTCTTCTGCCGCCTAAGATGTCTTCTGCCTTCTCATCCGGCTTCTATCTTCGGCATCTGTGAGGAGGACGGCGGCGCGGCTCCGGGACGAACCCCAGGTGAGACCTGTGTTCCGACTCCCTCTGGAGCTAATGGTGTCCAGTAGCCTTAGAAGCAGTGCCCAACTTGACAAGCCAGCTCTGCTTCTCTCTCCTCGGTCCCACGATGCAGGGAGCCTGTTGCCAACAGGACTCCCTGAAAATAAAAAACCTAACAAAATTCTTCTTCAACAGAAAACTCTGGAGAGCTCTCTGCAGTGCACCCATTCTCCTCTGGGCACAAGATCTAACTGAGGTCTGGAGGATGGGCATAGAGGGAGGAGCCAGTGCACACCCATAGTCAAAGTTCTTTTTACGATTCAGCAGGCTCATTCTACGGCTGGATTGCCGGTACCAAATTCGGTTAAGGCCCATTCCACTAGGAAGGTGGGCTCTTCTTGGGCGGCTGCCCGAGGCGTCTCGGCATTACAACTTTGCCGAGCGGCGACTTGGTCGGGGTCAAACACTTTTGCTAAATTCTACAAGTTTGATACCCTGGCTGATGAGGACCTAGCGTTTGCTCAGTCGGTGCTGCAGAGTCATACGCACTCTCCCGCCCGATTGGATGCTTTGGTATAAACCCCATGGTCCTTACGGAGTCCCCAGCATCCTTTAGGACGTAAGAGAAAATAAGATTTTAAACCTACCGGTAAATCTATTTCTCCTAGTCCGTAGAGGATGCTGGGTGCCCGTCCCAGTGCGGAAACTCTGCAAGACTTGTATATAGTTGTTGCTTACATAAGGGTTATGTTACAGTTGACATCGGTCTTGGACCGTTACTGTCGTTTGTTCATACTGTTATCTGGTTATGTATGTTCCAGGTTACATGGTATGATTGGTGTGGGCTGGTATGAATCTTGCCCTTGGATTGCTAAATCCTGCCTTGTATTGTCCATCTCCTCTGGGCACAGTTCTCTAACTGAGGTCTGGAGGAGGGGCATAGAGGGAGGAGCCAGTGCACACCCATAGTCAAAGTTCTTTTTAGGTGCCCTATCTCCTGCGGAGCCCGTCTATACCCCATGGTCCTTACGGAGTCCCCAGCATCCTCTAGGACGTAAGAGAAAAAAACCTAAGAGATCACATTGTATGATTTTTAAACAATTTTTTTGTATATTCTTGCAGAAAATAAATATTTGGACAGTCATAAAGTTTAACTCAATACTTTGTAATATAACCTCGGTTGGCAATTATAGAGGTCAAATGTTTCCTGTAGTTCTTGACCAGGTTTGCACACACTGTAGCAGGTATTTTGGACCACTCTTCCATGCAGATCTTATCTAGATCTGTCATGTTTTGGGACTGTCGCTGGGCAGCACGGACTTTCAACTCCCTCCACAGATTTTCTATTGGGTTGAGGTCTGGAGACTGGCTAGGCCACTCCAGGACCTTGAAATGCTTCTTACGGAGCCACTCCTTAGTTGCCCGGGCGGTGTGTTTGGGGTCACTGTCATGCTGGAAGACCCAGCCACGTTCCATCTTCAATGCTCTTACTGAGGGAAGGAGGTTTTTGCCCAAAATCTCACGATACATGGCCCCATTCATTCTCTCCTTAATACGGATCAGTCGTCCTGTCCCCTTTGCAGAAAAGCAGTCCAAAAGCATGATGTTTCCAACCCCATGCTTCACAGTGGGTATGGTGTTCTTGGGATGCCATTCATCATTCTTCTCCCACTAAACATGGCGAGTGAAGTTTATACCAAAAAGTTTGATTTTGCTCTCATCTGACCACATTACATTCTCCCAATCCTCCTCTGGATCATCCAGATGGTCACTGGCAAACTTTAGACGGGCCTGTACATGTGCTGGCTTAAGCAGGGAGACATTTCGGGCGCTACAGGATTTCAATCCATGGCGACGTAGTGTGTTATTAATGGTAACCTTTGCGACTGTGGTCCCAGCTCTCTTGAGGTCATTGACAAGGTCCCCCCGTGTAGTTCTGGGCTGATTCCTCACCGTTCTCAAGATCATTGATACCCCACGAGGTGAGATCTTGCATTGAGCCCCAGGTCGAGGGACATTGTCAGTGATCTTGTATTTCTTCAATTTTTTTAATAATTGCGCCAACAGTTGATCTCTTCTCACCAAGCTGCTTGCTTATTGTCCAGTAGCTCATCCCAGCCTTGTGCAGCTCTACAATTTTGTCCCTGGTGTCTTTAGACAGCTCTCTGGTCTTGGCCATGGTGGAGAGGTAGCAGTCTGTTTGAGGGTGTGGACAGATGTCTATTATACAGATAACCAGTTCAAACAGGTGCCATTAATACAGGTAACGAGTGGAAGATAAAAGAGCTTCTTAAAGAAGAAGTTACAGGTCTGTGAGAGCCAGAAATCTTGCTGCTTGGTAGGTGTCCAAATATTTATTTTCCACAAGAATATACAAGTAAATTGTTTAAAAATCATACAATGTGATTTCCTAGTTTTTTTTTTCAGATTCTGTCTCTCACAATTGAAGTGTACCTATAATGGAAATTACAGACCTCTCTCATCTTTTTAAGTGTGTCAACTTGCACAATCAGTGGCTGTCCAAATACTTTTTTGCCCCACTGTGTATATGTATATATATATATATATATATATATATATGTGTGCACAAATAAGGATGCAATCACCAGACTTTTCCAGGGTGAAATTGATAGATTTTAATCCAGACAGCACATACTCACAAACAGAAGGTCAACGTTTCGGCTCACAGCAGAGCCTTTGTCAAGACCAGATAACCAGGTTGCCATCTCCCTAGCACTGCTCTGAATAGTGAAACCATATATACCCTTGGTGCAGCCACACCCCCCAATCATCCAATTAGTAGCATGAACAAACAGGCCATCATTAAGCTAATATCAGCCAGCTGTCACAGGATAAGGCCAAATACATATACACAGCACAAACCAGACACGCACATAAATTGATTTTAAAACAACTCATTGTGGCCACACAAGGAGTCTAACATCGTGTGTGGATGTTTAGTCATTTTTAAATGTATATACTTGCAATGCCCTGATGACTATTCTGATGGGTGCCTGTGTGCTATTGGTGCAGCCCGCCTGTTAATCATACTATCGATTGTGACATTCCTGTTTACTTTGGTAGTAAGGGGATAGGGTTGGTTCTTGCTGACCCTTATGTATGTTTGCTATATATTGGGGGAGTTCAACAGCCGTGTACATTTATGCACAATGTTTTTTCAATCTGAGGTTAACGTAATTTGTGTTAGCAACTGGGTATTTGTTGCCTGGCTACAAGCGACCGGAAGTGATGCGGTATAGAAATCCCTGTGGCAGCTCAAATACCACAGGTTGCTAGGTAATCGATTGATTTATCCTGATTATGTATCTGGCCTATATGAGGATCTGTAGTGGATACTTTGGTTGTTCACTCCGATGTGGTTTACATAAGCTAATGTGGTCTGCTTTACTCACGGCGCCGTTACTTGGCAACGCCGGACGGGAAGTGATGCGCGGCTCACAGGAAGTGCCGTGCGTGTCACTGTACCGGCGTGCGTTCCACACACGATGTTAGACTCCTTGTGTGGCCACAATGAGTTGTTTTAAAATCAATTTATGTGTGTGTCTGGTCTGTGCTGTGTATATGTATTTGGCCTTATCCTGTGACAGCTGGCTGATATTAGCTTAATGATGGCCTGTTTGTTCGGGTTCACTACGGCTGGCCGGCGGTCGGGCTCCTGGCGACCAGCATCCCGGCGCCGGGAGCCCGACCGCCGGCTTACCGACAGCTTGGCGAGCGCAAATGAGCCCCTTGCGGGCTCGCTGCGCTCGCCACGCTACGGGCACGGTGGCGCGCTACGCGCGCCACACTATTTTATTCTCCCTCTATGGGGGTCGTGGACCCCCACGAGGGAAAATAATTGTCGGTATTCCGGCTGTCGGGCTCCCGGCGCCGGTATACTGAGCGCCGGGAGCCCGACCGCCGGCAAACAGAAGACCACCCGTTTGTTCATGCTGCTAACTGGATGATTGGGGTGTGTGGCTGCACCAAGGGTATATATGGTTTCACTATTCAGAGCAGTGCTAGGGAGATGGCAACCTGGTAATCTGGTCTTGACAAAGGCTCTGCTGTGAGCCGAAACGTTGACCTTCTGTTTGTGAGTATGTGCTGTCTGCATTAAAATCTATCAAATTCACCCTGGAGAAGTCTGGTGAGTGCATCCTTATTTGTGCACATGTATCGTGGAACTTTGTTCTGATAGGACCTGTTCCTGGATTTTGCACCCCAGCAACTGTGATTATTAACGACATGTGAGTGCGGCTCTTCTACAATGGATATATATAATAAGAATTTACTTACCGATAATTCTATTTCTCGTAGTCCGTAGTGGATGCTGGGGACTCCGTCAGGACCATGGGGAATAGCGGCTCCGCAGGAGACAGGGCACAAAAATAAAGCTTTAGGATTAGGTGGTGTGTACTGGCTCCTCCCCCTATGACCCTCCTCCAAGCCTCAGTTAGGATACTGTGCCCGGACGAGCGTACACAATAAGGAAGGATATTGAATCCCGGGTAAGATTCATACCAGCCACACCAATCACACCGTATAACTTGTGATCTGAACCCAGTTAACAGTATGACAAACGTAGGAGCCTCTGAACAGACGGCTCACAACAATAACAACCCGAATTTGTTTGTAACAATAACTATGTACAAGTATTGCAGACAATCCGCACTTGGGATGGGCGCCCAGCATCCACTACGGACTACGAGAAATAGAATTATCGGTAAGTAAATTCTTATTTTCTCTAACGTCCTAAGTGGATGCTGGGGACTCCGTCAGGACCATGGGGATTATACCAAAGCTCCCAAACGGGCGGGAGAGTGCGGATGACTCTGCAGCACCGAATGAGAGAACTCAAGGTCCTCCTCAGCCAGGGTATCAAATTTGTAGAATTTTGCAAACGTGTTTGCCCCTGACCAAGTAGCAGCTCGGCAGAGTTGTAATGCCGAGACCCCCCGGGCAGCCGCCCAGGATGAGCCCACTTTCCTTGTGGAATGGGCCTTGACAGATTTAGGTTGTGGCAAGCCTGCCACAGAATGTGCAAGTTGAATTGTGCTACAAATCCAACGAGCAATCGTCTGCTTAGAAGCAGGAGCACCCATCTTGTTGGGTGCATACAATATAAACAGTGAGTCAGACTTTCGGACTCCCGCCGTTCTTGAAATATATATTTTCAATGCCCGGACCACGTCCAACAACTTGGAATCCTCCAAATCGTTAGTAGCCGCAGGCACCACAATAGGCTGGTTCAGGTGAAACGCTGACACCACCTTAGGCAGAAAATGAGGACGCGTCCGCAGTTCTGCCCTGTCCGTATGGAAAATCAGATATGGGCTCTTATATGATAAAGCCGCCAATTCTGATACTCTCCTGGCTGAAGCCAGGGCCAGTAGCATGGTTACTTTCCATGTAAGATACTTCAACTCCACCGATTTGAGCGGCTCAAACCAATGGGATTTGAGAAAATCCAAGACTACATTAAGATCCCACGGTGCCACTGGGGGCACAACCGGGGGCTGTATATGTAGTACTCCTTTTACAAAAGTCTGGACTTCAGGAACTGAAGCCAATTCTTTCTGGAAGAAAATCGACAGGGCCGAAATTTGAACCTTAAAGGACCCCAATTTGAGGCCCATAGACAATCCTGTTTGCAGGAAATGTAGGAATCGACCCAGTTGAAATTCCTCCGTGGGGGCCTTCCTGGCCTCACACCACGCAACATATTTCCTCCAAATGCGGTGATAATGTTGTGCAGTCACCTCCTTCCTGGCTTTTACCAGTGTAGGAATGACCTCTTCCGGAATGCCTTTTTCCCTTAGAATTCGGCGTTCAACCGCCATGCCGTCAAACGCAGCCGCGGTAAGTCTTGGAATAGACACGGTCCCTGCTGAAGCAGGTCCCGTCTTAGAGGTAGAGGCCACGGATCCTCCGTGAGCATCTCTTGAAGTTCCGGGTACCAAGTTCTTCTTGGCCAATCCGGAGCCACTAGTATCGTTCTTACTCCCTTTTGCCGTATAATTCTCAGTACTTTTGGTATGAGAGGCAGAGGAGGGAACACATACACTGACTGGAACACCCACGGTGTTACCAGAGCGTCCACAGCTATTGCCTGAGGGTCTCTTGACCTGGCGCAATACCTGTCCAGTTTTTTGTTGAGGCGGGACGCCATCATATCCACCATTGGTTTTTCCCAACGGTTCACAATCATGTGGAAGACTTCTGGATGAAGTCCCCACTCTCCCGGGTGTAGATCGTGTCTGCTGAGGAAGTCTGCTTCCCAGTTGTCCACTCCCGGAATGAATACTGCTGACAGTGCTATCACATGATCTTCCGCCCAGCGAAGAATCCTTGCAGCTTCTGCCATTGCTGTCCTGCTTCTTGTGCCGCCCTGTCTGTTTACGTGGGCGACTGCCGTGATGTTGTCCGACTGGATCAACACCGGCTGACCCTGAAGCAGGGGTTTTGCCAGACTTAGAGCATTGTAAATCGCTCTTAGCTCCAGTATATTTATGTGAAGAGACATCTCCAGGCTTGACCATACTCCCTGGAAGTTTCTTCCCTGTGTGACCGCTCCCCAGCCTCTCAGACTGGCATCCGTGGTCACCAGGACCCAGTCCTGTATGCCGAATCTGCGGCCCTCTAACAGATGAGCACTCTGCAACCACCACAGAAGAGACACCCTTGTCCGTGGCGATGAGGTTATCCGCTGATGCATCTGCAGATGTGATCCGGACCATTTGTCCAGCAGATCCCACTGAAAAGTTCGTGCGTGGAATCTGCCGAATGGAATCGCTTCGTAAGAAGCCACCATCTTTCCCAGGACTCTTGTGCATTGATGCACAGACACTTTCCCTGGTTTTAGGAGGTTCCTGACAAGTTCGGATAACTCCCTGGCTTTCTCCTCCGGAAGAAACACCTTTTTCTGAACCGTGTCCAGAATCATTCCCAGGAACAGCAGACGTGTCGTCGGGGTCAACTGAGATTTTGGAAAATTCAGAATCCACCCGTGTTGTTGCAGCACTAGTCGGGTTAGTGCTACTCCGTCCTCCAGCTGTTCTCTGGACCTTGCCCTTATCAGGAGATCGTCCAAGTAAGGGATAATTAATACGCCTCTTCTTCGCAGAAGAATCATCATTTCGGCCATTACCTTGGTAAAGACCCGAGGTGCCGTGGACAATCCAAACGGCAGCGTCTGAAACTGATAATGACAGTTTTGCACCACGAACCTGAGGTACCCTTGATGTGAAGGGCAAATTGGGACATGCAGGTAAGCATCCTTTATGTCCAGGGACACCATAAAGTCCCCTTCTTCCAGATTCGCTATCACTGCTCTTAGTGACTCCATCTTGAACTTGAATTTTTGTATGTACAGGTTCAAAGATTTCAGATTTAGAATAGGTCTTACCGAGCCGTCCGGCTTCGGTACCACAAATAGCGTGGAGTAATACCCCTTTCCCTGTTGTAGGAGGGGTACCTTGACTATCACCTGCTGAGAAAACAGCTTGTGAATGGCTTCCAATACCGTCGCCCTGTCTGAGGGAGACGTTGGCAAAGCAGACTTTAGGAACCTGCGAGGGGGAGACTTCTCGAATTCCAACCTGTAACCCTGAGATACTACCTGCAGGATCCAGGGGTCCACCTGTGAGCAAGCCCACTGTGCGCTGAAATTCTTGAGTCGACCCCCCACCGCTCCTGAGTCCGCTTGTAAGGCCCCAGCGTCATGCTGAGGGCTTTGCAGAACCCTGAGAGGGCTTCTGTTCCTGGGCAGGGGCTGCTTGCTGCCCTCTCTTACCCCTTCCTCTGCCCCGAGGCAGATATGACTGTCCTTTTGTCCGCTTGTTCTTATAGGACCGAAAGGTGTCTTTTTCTGTTGGGAGGGGGTCTGAGGTAAAAAGGTGGATTTTCCGGCAGTTGCCGTGGCCACCAGATCCGATAGACCGACGCCAAATAATTCCTCCCCTTTATACGGCAATACTTCCATATGTCGTTTGGAATCCGCATCACCTGACCACTGTCGCGTCCATAAACTCCTTCTGGCAGATATGGACATCGCATTTACTCTCGATGCCAGAGTGCAAATATCTCTCTGAGCATCTCGCATATAAAGGAAAGCATCCTTTAATTGCTCTATAGTCAATAAAATACTGTCCCTATCCAGGGTATCAATATTTTCAGTCAGGGAATCCAACCGGACGACCCCAGCACTGCACATCCAGGCTGAGGCGATGGCTGGTCGCAGTATAACACCAGTATGTGTGTATATACTTTTTAGGGTAGTTTCCAGTCTCCTATCAGCTGGATCCCTGAGGGCGGCCGTATCAGGAGACGGTAACGCCACTTGTTTTGATAAGCGTGTGAGCGCCTTATCCACCCTAGGGGGTGTTTCCCAGCGCGCCCTAACCTCTGGCGGGAAAGGGTATAATGCTAATAACTTTTTTGAAATTAGCACTTTTCTATCTGGGTTAACCCACGCTTCATCACATACATCATTTAATTCCTCTGATTCAGGAAAAACTACAGGTAGTTTTTTCACCCCCCACATAATACCCCTTTTTGTGGTACTTGCAGTATCAGAGATATGCAAAGCCTCCTTCATTGCCGTGATCATATAACGTGTGGCCCTACTTGAAAATACGTTTGTTTCATCACCGTCGACACTAGATTCAGTGTCTGTGTCTGGGTCTGTGTCGACCGACTGAGGTAAAGGGCGCTTTACAGCCCCTGACGGTGTCTGAGACGCCTGGGCAGGTACTAACTGGTTTGCCGGCCGTCTCATGTCGTCAACTGATTTTTGTAATGTGCTGACATTATCACGTAATTCCATAAACAAAGCCATCCATTCCGGTGTCGACTCCCTGGGGGGTGACATCACCATTATCGGCAATTGCTCTGCCTCCACACCAACATCGTCCTCATACATGTCGACACACGCGTACCGACACACAGCAGACACACAGGGAATGCTCTTATCGAAGACAGGACCCCACTAGCCCTTTGGGGAGACAGAGGGAGAGTTTGCCAGCACACACCCAAGCGCTATAATATATATGGGAACAACCTTATATAAGTGTTGTTCCTTATAGCAGCTTAAATATATCAAAATATCGCCAAAAAATGCCCCCCCTCTCTGTTTTACCCTGTTTCTGTAGTGCAGTGCAGGGGAGAGTCCTGGGAGCCTTCCTCACAGCGGAGCTGAGCAGGAAAATGGCGCTGTGTGCTGAGGAGAATAAGCCCCGCCCCCTATTTCGGCTGGCTTTTCTCCCGGAGTTTTAGATATCTGGCATGGGTTAAATACATACATATAGCCTCAATGGCTATATGTGATGTATTCTTTTGCCATAAAGGTATTAAATATTGCTGCCCAAGGCGCCCCCAGCAGCGCCCTGCACCCTCCGTGACCGCTTGGTGTGAAGTGTGTGACAACAATGGCGCACAGCTGCAGTGCTGTGCGCTACCTTCATGAAGACTGAAGAGCCTTCTGTCGCCTGTTTCCGGACCTTCAATCTTCAGCATCTGTAAGGGGGGTCGGCGGCGCGGCTCCGGGACGAACCCCAGGGTGAGACCTGTGTTCCGACTCCCTCTGGAGCTAATGGTGTCCAGTAGCCTAAGAATCCAATCCATCCTGCACGCAAGTGAGTTGAAATTCTCTCCCCTAAGTCCCTCGATGCAGTGAGCCTGTTGCCAGCAGGACTCACTGAAAATAAAAAACCTAAAAACTTTTTCTAAGCAGCTCTTTAGGAGAGCCACCTAGATTGCACCCTGCTCGGACGGGCACAAAAACCTAACTGAGGCTTGGAGGAGGGTCATAGGGGGAGGAGCCAGTACACACCACCTAATCCTAAAGCTTTATTTTTGTGCCCTGTCTCCTGCGGAGCCGCTATTCCCCATGGTCCTGACGGAGTCCCCAGCATCCACTTAGGACGTTAGAGAAATATATATATATATACACACACACACACACACACACACACACACACACACACACACACAATAACCAAGAAACTAAACTTTAAATATAGCCAGCCCCTTACTTTTTTGTTACTAGGCTGGCAGGCTGGGTGCTGGTCGCTGGCTCCATATGCCATCAGGGATCCCTCCTTCCTCCTTGTTCCATGCAGCCTGCGAGCCCAGCCAATGACTGAGCCGCAGGCTGCTGCTTCGCAGATTATTGGACAGCTGAGTCGTTGCTCAGCTGTCCTTCCTGGCCTTGTACTCCTACTATTGTGGGACAGCTGCTGTACTGCATGTGGCGCCGCCAGTGTTTGGCAGTGGGAAGCCAGGAGCGGGGACAGGCAGCCGGGAGATCTGGCGCTCAGCAGCCGTCGCTAAGCTGCATTGCATGTGGCACCAGCTTTTAGCAGTGCAGCTGGGGGCTGGGAGCGCTGCAGTGGGTGACCGGAGCCCTTTTAAATAGGGGGGCCCGGGGTACTTACCCCCAGGCCCCCCCCCCCCTTAATCCGGCTTCGTGGGAAACGTGTACCCCCACTAAATTCTCAATGAGCTCCACTGCTAGGCAGGTTTACAATATAGCTGGGAGACCATGAGCTATACCCTGCTATACTAGCAAATACTAGCTCCTACTGACTGCACAGTGCTGTTACCACTATAAGGGGATTGGTATGATTTGCCGGCTGTCGGGATCCCGCCAGTCAGGAGACTGACACCGTTCTCCCGACGTCTGGCATCGAACGCAGCAAGTCCCCTCGCAGGCTTGCCACGCATTGGGCCTATTGGAAAACTATTCCCCCTCGGGTGGTGGCTTGGACCCCCAACTAAGTGGGAATTCCGGGCTTCGGTCGGGATTCCGACCGCCGGCATTTCACCGGGTGTCAGGATACCGTCGTCGGTATTCTGAATGCTAGGATCCAGACAGCCGGTAATTTAACTGCATCCTGAGGAAATGGATGCAAGAATCACCATAACCGCCTTCTCCTTCCCAGCAAACCATGCAGTTAGACATTTACTGCTAGTGAACTGTATCAGTGGTGTGATATCTAAGACTACCACTGCGAATGGAGGAACTGCACTGCATGGGTTATGCAACAGCAGCACATTCACCCAATGTTAAAACTCAATTTGACAAATGTACTTAGATGAACCAGCAATTATTCTTCAGATGACTAAGAGCGGAAGTCGTCTTATTTTTCTTTATGTTCTAAAAAACGTCTGAGATGTGATTGGAAAAGTAATTAATAAAGGAGCACACAGCTAAGTAACAATCTTAAAAGTGTACTTAGTTCACCAGATCCTGTCTTTTACAAAAGAAGAGGTTGACTAATATTTCTTGTGCATGTTGGGGCATCTAATCTTAACAAGGAATTTTAATTATCACTTAGGAAGATGAAGAGGCGTCTGGAGCTGGAATCAGTAATAACTACATTTCAGGCTGTGAACAGAAAGCGGGGAAGCAGTTTTTGTAAAAATGGCCAAAAATCATCAAGTCCTCCCCAACTGGACGAAGATCTTAGATGGTGGGTTATACTATGGTGTTGAGACAGTTTCTTCACATGTACTGTATAATGTGATTTGACGCTGTACTGTAACTGGACTTTTTCTTTCGTTGAAAGATCTAATTGAATTTATCAATAGCAACTTAGTAATGCTGCAGTCTGCAGACAATTCGGGTGTGGATTAGCTGCTATGCTATGTAGAAAGATCGTCGGTGTCTAGATCAGGGGTGGGGAACCTCCGGCCCGCAAAGTCGTTTGTTCCGGCCCACCCGCTGCTGTGGGTGTCAGCGAGACACGCCGCCCCTCAGTCTGGAGGCGGCGTGTCTCAGCTGTTAGGGCAGGGAGAAGAACGCAGCTATGTCCGGCAGCAGCGGCAGGTAGGATCTCAAACCAGCCGCCGGTTCGTGAGCCAATTAGAGCTCGTGGACCGGTAGCCAATCAGGAGCTGCCGCTGCAGGTACGCAAGCTCTGATTGTCTCACAAACCGGCGGCTGTTTTGAGGTCCTACTCGCCGCCACCGTTGCCCGACATAGCCGTGCTCTCCTCCCTGCCCTGACAGCGGTAAGCAGCACAGTGGGTTGTGGGGCATTTATGTATCTGGCACTGTGGGGGCATTTGTGTATCTGGAACTGTGGGGCATTTGTGTATCTGACACTGTGGGGGCATTTGTGTATCTGGCACTGTGGGGTATTTGTGTATCTGGCACTGTACTGGCATATGTGTATCTGGCACTGCACTATTGGGGGCATATGTGTATCACATCCCATTTTAATTGTCCACACCCATTTTTTGGTGCGGCGCGCACACTCAGTACCACTAAGGGACATAACTACTGGGGGCAGGGTAATTTTTAAGTTGATCATTTTTGTATGGCCCCTGAAGGATTTAAAAAATATCCAAATGGCCCTTGGTAGAAAAAAGGTTCCCCATCCCTGGTCTAGATAGACAGTCAATAAGTAAATATCTGATTACCAACAGTCAGTAGGTCGACAAGGTCAAAAGCTCGACAGTTAAATGGTCTACGTGGATTTAGGCCAACAGGGTCAAAAGAATGACATGGATAAAAGGTCGACATGCAAATGGTTGACACAAAAGGTTGACACGTGGCATGTTTTTGTGTTATTTTAACTCTACTCCTAACCCTAAACCTAACCCTTCCCCATAGTGCCTAACCCTCCCACTGATGGGATGCATTTAGCATACTGGCTGTCGGGATGCCGGCGGATGTGTGACCGACGCCGGAATCCGACACCACTCAGGAGACCGGCGCTGGAATACCGATGTGAAAACCGATATGTCAACCTTTTCTCAATGATGATGATTTGCATGTTGACCTTTTGATCATACTGATCTTTTGACCATGTCGACATAAGTCCAGGTCGACCATGTAACTGTCAACCTTTTGACAGTGTGGGCCATGTGTGTTGACCTATTGACTGTCTATCAATTACTGTCTATCTTGCATCTGGATACCGACAATTTTGTACTGTGGCTGACACAGAAAGCATAGTCTTACAGCTATGCCAGGCCAGCCTTGGTGGACCTGCTCATTCATGACCTGGCTTGCCAGCTCAAGAAGAAAATAATGTAGTACCATCATTCAAAAGCAAAATGGTGGAGCTCATCCTTAAAATCACTGGCTCATCCTACAAATGGCAGATGATGCGTACAAGGGTATAGTACAGGAAGAAATGGTGTCTCCTGTTAATGTCTCCTGTCTAATGTGGTATCTAAGGAATGGAATACTGCATATTAGAATGTAAAGGTGGATGTGCACAATAATAGAGGGGAAGGAGCTTGTTAGGACATGCAGGCAGGATGAACCAATCAATGGAGGCTACTAGAGCCTAATAGAGGGAAATGCTGATGTAGGTTACTTTGAATATCTGGGTCACATAAAAGCTCAGGGCTTTTTAAACAGGTCATGTGCATACAAAACAAGTATGGAGGACTGCAGAAGGGAACACAAACAATCAGCGTGTACAATAAAAACACTTGCAGATCCCCCATAACAAGTTTAGGTCTATTAACTGTCACGAAGTGCTGTGACTGAAAAGGTGACTCACCAGGCCTGCGGCTTTCTCTTTACAATACCTTGACGTCTCCACTGTGAGTGAGGGCTGAGGTGGTATGTCAGTTGTCTGCACACTTTCTCCATTGCCCCCAGCGAATCTCCCTCCTGTAGTGGGAATAAGAATCAGGATCAGAGCATATGGCACCATCGCTTACACACATCATACTTCTTCCTGCTCCAGTTCCATTTCTAATGTATTACAGAAGGCTAATGTTGAACTGTAAGAGAACTATCATGCGGATAAAAGAAAAACACACTTTGGCTGATTGAATGCACCATCAATGCTCACACACCCTATGTAATATAGTAATCTGTTGCGTAGTGTATGTGAGTCTTTAAAGAAGCTAAAAGGGGTAAAAATTAGATAAACTTTGGAGTATTATTTCATGTGTCACAAGCATAAATGGACTATTTTTATGACTGGCAAGAAGTGACGAGAAGTCAGAATTTCAATGGTGAGATGTCTGAATACCAATGAGCATACATTAAAGTGGCTGTGCACCTCAGGGTGACTTTAAATGATTGCCTTGGGCATGTTCTCCTGCAATGTTTACTAAATACATTGCTTTATATTTCTGGTTCTTCATCCGTGCACAAGGCACAATTTTAATTTTCGCTCCCTGGCATGTGTCACAATGCTGCTGTACCCTCTGCATTAGCTACAGTAGTATTCAGAGACCAGCTCTGCATCGTAACTTAAGGCAAAGCATATAAACATCAGCATAAGAAAGGTTACACAAGGACACAGGTGCAGGACACTCTTTTGGGTCATTTGATACTAACGTGCATCCAATTAACCATTCTGTACTTTCATGAGTGCACCATATGCCACACGCCATCTATACTACTAGCCACACCCAATGTGTATGTAACAAAGAGTGAGTGTTGTGTGCTCCATTTATATCTTCAAGCCAATGTATTAATGTTATCTCTAGGTGGAAAATCCCATTACAGGTTGAGTATCCCTTATCCAAAATGCTTGGGACCAGAAGTATTTTGGATATGGGATTTTTCCGTAGTTTGGAATAATTGCATACCATAATGAGATATCATGGTGATGGGACTTAAATCTAAGCACAGAATGCATTTATGTTACATATACACCTTATACACACAGCCTGAAGGTCATTTTAGCCAACATTTTTTATATCTTTGTGCATTAAACAAAGTGTGTGTACATTCATACAATTCATTTATGTTTCATATACACCTTATACACACAGCCTAAAGGTCATTTAATATAATACTTTTAATAACTGTGTGTATTAAACAAAGTTTGTGTACATTGAGCCATCAGAAAACAAAGGTTTCACTATCATCTCACTCTCACTCAAAAAGTCCGTATTTCGGAATATTCCGTATTTCGGATGTTTGGATATGGGATACTCAACCTGTATCTAATAAAGTAATTTACTTTAGTCATTGTATCTGTACTGATTGGTTGTCACACGTGACCGGAGACGATCACGTGATATAGATTCCGTATTTTCTTTTCTTATATTTTATAATCTTCTGCTCCTCGTTTTTATTAATAAAAATAGAATTGAGTATATCATGTAAAGGATTGCCTCCTGTTGTTACTACATTTTGATTTTTGCTATGTTAGATTTATTGACACAACAGCTGTTTCCAACTGCTCCCTAATTATTAGGGTATATATAGTGTGCCAGTTATAGACTGGGTATATGTTCCTGAGGAAGCTGGTAGTGATCAGACCAGCGAAACGCGTTGAGCCACACTCTGCAGGACCACTGGCTTTGGATATACTTCAACCAATTCCCTGGCGATATATGGACTCCTTGCATCCACTGGACAAAATTCCAACACA
This sequence comes from Pseudophryne corroboree, assembly GCF_028390025.1. Taxonomy (NCBI): domain Eukaryota; kingdom Metazoa; phylum Chordata; class Amphibia; order Anura; family Myobatrachidae; genus Pseudophryne; species Pseudophryne corroboree. The sequence continues at coordinate 882,703,472 of NC_086445.1, forward strand.
AGTTCATTACAGACCCAGACTTTTCCCTGCTGCCATCTGAATCTTATTTGCACAAGATACCTAGGGGGACTTATATCCGGAAGCAAGTCTGGTAACAAACTGTGTCATCTAGTGACTTGTGAGCAATGTGGAATAGAGTCTTAGCCAGAAGCCGTGGACACTATATTTAGAAAGCAAAAAATAGTGTCATCCTGCATTTTTAGATATATGAATTTCAGCAATTGCTATATATTTTTATTTCTTTGAGAAATGGGAATATTTTATTCTTTTTTATGAATGTTTAAATAAATTGAGTATTATATTTTATATATTGGAATTTCATTATTTGATTAACAGCCGGCGCCAGTATAATTTTTCTCTATCTTGTATATTCAATTTGGGGAATTGACCTTCCCTATACGGGCTGCCGTTGACAGCGCACTCTTTTATTCTTTATAATTGTATCTGTACAAGTAGCTTATTGTTTAACTAAAGGCTATGACTGTTTACTTGAGGTCACAGTGATTAGATAAGGATTTTCAGACCCATTGGATAATGGTAGGAAAGTAGTTAACGCTATAAAAAAAGTTACCTATAATTTAATAAAAAAATTAGGGACCGAATAATTTTCTGTTCCAAACTTGTGCAGTTGCGAAACTAGTATCAGTAACTACAATAAAATTGAGTTCAATAGTTTAAAATAAATACTACCTAATTTCAGTCTTACACTCATAGTGGTTTATTTATTAAAGGACAAAGGGGTTCTGCAGCAGATATTGGAGATATTCGTTGCAGTTCACCTATTTCCGATCCCAATACCAGCCCCCATATGTATCTATTTACCTTAGCCCCATCAACTAACATCATTTCAAGATGGTTTAGCCTTTGTAGCCTATAGGCTACATATTGCACACTTTACCAGGAGGGGGATCTGGAGCCACTCGTGCATTCGTGGTCTGGTGGACTCACATGTGCAGTAGGCCGTCTGAGGTACCACAGCACAAACAAAAGTGATAGCTCACGTTACTTCACACTATCAGAGCCCCTGTCCCTGGATGTGATTTTTTTTTAACATGGCTGGGTGGTATAGGATATTTGTCTTAAGCCCTATAATTAATAAATGAGCCACATAAATGCTATCGTTGGTGAAAACCCTATCTTGCCCTATACATCAAGGGGCTACATAATTAGGTTCAATGGGTCTTTCGCCATTATTTGCTTCCCCATGCAAAGCATCATCATGTCTTATTTATAGGGAACCACATACTTTATACAATCATCAAACAGATAAGATGTAAATAGCATGAAAATAATGAAGCATAGTTGGTCGCAAAAACTTAAGTACATTGATACATGATAGCATTGTCAGTACAATGTCAGTGAAAGGGTGGTTAGTCTAACTATGGCATATAGCAGGGATAGGCAACATGCAGCGCTCCAACCGCTGTGGAACTATATATCCCATCGGGGGTATGGTCTGGACTAGAGATGTGCACCGGAAATTTTTCGGGTTGTGTGATTTGGTTTTGGATTCGGTTCCGCGGCCGTGTTTTGGATTCGGACGCGTTTTGGCAAAACCCCCCTGACATTTTTTTGTGGGATTCGGGTGTGTTTTGGATTCGGGTGTTTTGTTTTTTTAAAACCCACAAAAACAGCTTAAATCATAGAATTTGGGGGTCATTTTGATCCCATAGTATTATTAACCTCAATAACCATAATTTCCACTCATTTCCAGTCTATTCTGAACACCTCACAATATTATTTTTAGTCCTAAAATTTGCACCGAGGTCGCTGGATGACTAAGCTAAGCGACCCAAGTGGGCAGCACAAACACCTGGCCCATCAAGGAGTGGCACTGCAGTGTCAGACAGGATGGCACTTAAAAAAATTAGCCCCAAACATCACATGATGCAGAGATTTTAAAAAAAGAGGTGCAAGATGGAATTGTCCTTGGGCCCTCCCACCCACCCTTATGTTGTATAAACAGGACATGCACACTTTAACAAACCCATCATTTCAGCCACAGGGTCTGCCACATGAATGTGGCTGAAATGACTGGTTGATTTGGGCCCCCACCAAAAAAGAAGCAATCAATCTCTCCTTGCACAAACTGGCTCTACAGAGGCAAGATGTCCACCTCCTCCTCATCGTCCGATTCATCACCCCTTTCACTGTGTACATCCCCCTCCTCACAGAGTATTATTAATTCATCCCCACTGGAATCCACCATCTCAGGTCCCTGTGTACTTTCTGGAGGCAATTGCTGGTGAATGTCTCCAAGGAGGAATTGATTATAATTCATTTTGATGAACATCATCTTCTCCACATTTTCTGGAAGTAACCTCGTACGCCGATTGCTGACAAGGTGACCGGCTGCACTAAACACTCTTTTGGAGTACACACTGGAGAGGGGGCAACTTAGGTAAAATAAAGCAAGTTTGTGCAAGGGCCTCCAAATTGCCTCTTTTTCCTGCCAGTATACGTACGTACTGTCTGAAGTGCCTACTTGGATGCGGTCACTCATATAATCCTCCCCCATTCTTTCAATGGTGATAGAACCATATGCAGTGACAGTAGACGACATGTCAGTAATCGTTGGCAGGTCCTTCAGTCCGGACCAGATGTCAGCACTCGCTCCAGACTGCCCTGCATCACCGCCAGCGGGTGGGCTCGGAATTCTTAGCCTTTTCCTCGCAGCCCCAGTTGCGGGAGAATGTGAAGGAGGAGCTTTATTTAGGAAGGACAGAATTGGAAAAATCGGAGGAGGGGTAGCAATGTATGTAAAAAATACCATAAATACTACATTAATGCAAAGTATTGAAGAAAAAACTGAGGCCCTTTGGGTGACCATAGAAACAGGGGAAAAGTTGATTATTCGTATTGGCGTGATATACAGGCCACCAGGTCAGGAAGAGGAACTTGACAAGAACCTATTGCAGGACATAACTAAAATGGCATTAAAAGGAGAGGTAATAATCATGGGAGACTTTAATCTTCCTGATGTAAACTGGGAGGTGTCTGTTGCTAGTTCCACTAGAAGTAGGAACATTTTAAATTCTCTTCAGGGAGCATCCCTCCACCAATTGGTGAGGGAGCCCACTCGGAAAGACGCAATATTAGACTTAATACTTACAAATGGAGACAGATTATCGGACGTAAAAGTGGGTGAAAACCTGGGATCCAGTGATCATCAAGCAGTATGGTTCAGCATTAAGACAGAGACTGACTCGTCCCATACAAAAACAAAGGTGTTGGATTTTAGGAAGGCTGATTTTGTAGGGATGGGAAAATGTGTAAGCGATTCTTTGGCAGAGTGGAGGAACTTGGAAACAGTGCAGGAGAGGTGGGAAACATTCAAATGTGCAATATTGAAGGCAACAGACCTTTGTATCAAAACTGTTAGGAAAAACACAAGGAAAAGGAAGCCAGTGTGGTTTGCAAAAGAAGTAGCAAATATTGTGAGAGCAAAAAAGATGGCTTTTAGGAAATATAAGCAGACACAAAATAATGAAGACAAAAAGATATATCTTGTTAGACAGAAGGAGACAAAGAAGGTTATCAGATGTGCAAAGGCACAAGCCGAGGAGAAAATGGCCCAGTCAGTGGGTAAAGGAGGCAAAACTTTTTTTAGGTATATAAGCGAAAAGAGAAAAACAAAAGGCGGAATTATAAAACTAAAGACGGACACTGGGAGTCTTGTTGAAGGAGACAATTTAATAGCAGATCATCTTAATGATTATTTTTGCTCAGTATTTACTACTGAAAGAGAGGGGAAGGGGCCACAGTTAAGTTGCAGGGATATTCAGGAAAATGAAACAAGTACATTTACAGAGGAGAAGGTCCTAACAGAACTCTCAAAGCTGAAAGTGGACAAATCTATGGGGCCAGATGGGATACATCCAAGGATACTAAAAGAACTTAAAGAGGTGCTGGTAGCACCATTGACAGAATTATTCAACCAGTCATTAGCTACAGGAGTAATTCCAGGGGACTGGAAAAGAGCAAACGTAGTCCCACTGCACAAAAGTGGAAGCAAGGAAGAGGCAAACAACTACAGACCAGTGAGTCTTACATCAGTAGTAGGGAAATTGATGGAAACACTCTTAAAAGAAAGAGTTGTAGATTATCTCAAATCCGGCAATTTACTGGATCCCAAACAGCATGGATTCACTGGGGGGAGATCATGTCAAACGAATCTTATTGACTTTTTTGATTGTGTGACTAAAGTGATTGATAAAGGTGGAGCCATGGATATAGCTTATCTAGACTTTAGTAAGGCTTTTGACACAGTTCCACATCGCAGACTGCTAAATAAACTTGAAAGTTTGGGATTGGATATTAGGATTATTGAATGGATAAGATCTTGGTTGAAGGATAGAAAACAGAGAGTTGTGGTAAATGGAGTGCATTCACAGGAGGGAAATGTTACCAGTGGAGTACCCCAGGGATCTGTACTTGGACCAGTGCTTTTTAATATATTTATTGGTGGCATTGCAAATGGCATTAAAGGGAAAGTATGCCTTTTTGCAGATGACACAAAGGTATGCAACAGGGTAGACACACCAGGTAGGGTAAAACAAATGATTGAGGATCTAGGTAGACTAGAGGAATGGTCAAGAGTCTGGCAATTACAGTTTAATGCCAAAAAATGCAAAATCATGCACTTGGGTCTCAGAAATCCTAAAGCTAAATACAGTATTAATGGCACTATACTGGAAACTACTGAGGAGGAAAGGGATCTAGGAGTTACTATTTCAGATGACTTAAAGGCAGGTAAGCAATGCAACAAGGCAATGAGGAAAGCTAGTCAGATGCTTGGCTGCATTGGGAGAGGAATCAGCAGCAGAAAGAAGTAATAATGCCACTGTATAGGTCATTGGTACGGCCTAATCTAGAATACTGTATTCAGTTCTGGAGGCCATATCTTCAAAAGGATATTAATACATTAGAAACTGTACAAAGGAGGGCAACTAAAATGGTGCATGGCCTACATCACAAAACATACCCAGAAAGACTAAGAAATCTCAATATGTATAGTTTGGAGCAGAGAAGGGAAAGGGGGGACATGATAGAAACTTTCAAATATATCAAGGGTTTCAACAAAGTCCAGGAGGGAAACATTCTCCAAATGAAGAGAAGCAAAAGGACACGAGGACATGCACTGAGACTGGAGGGGGGGAGGTTCAGGGGAAATTTGCGGAAAAATTATTTCACAGAAAGGGTAGTGGACAAGTGGAATAGCCTCCCATCAGAGGTGGTAGAGGCTAAGACAGTAGAGCAATTTAAACATGCATGGGATAGACATAAGGATATCCTTACAAAGAAATAAGGATCAAATAAGGTTAGAGATAAAAAATAATATAAAAAAAAAAAAAAGGGGCAGACTAGATGGGCCAAGTGGTTCTTATCTGCCGACAAATTCTATGTTTCTATGTTTCTATGAGCTGTTGACGGGTCACATTCCGCTTGACTTGACAAGTGTCTCACCAGCATGTCTTTGAACATGTGCAGACTTGTGTCTGCCGGAAAGAGAGATACAACGTAAGCTTTAAACATAGGATCGAGCACGGTGGCCAAAATGTAGTGCTCTGATTTCAACATATTGACCACCCCGTGAATCCTGGTTAAGCGAATTAAGGGCTCCATCCACAAGTTCCACATGCCTAGCGGAATCACTCCATTTTAGCTCCTCCTTCAATCTCTCCAGCTGCTTTTGCAAAAGCCTGATGAGGGGAATGACCTGACTCAGGCTGGCAGTGTCTGAACTGACTTCACGTGTGGCAAATTCAAAGGGTTGCAGAACCTTGCACAAGGTCGAAATCATTCTCCACTGCGCTTGAGTCAGGTGCATTCCCTCTCCTTTGCTTATATCGTAGGCAGACATATAGGCTTGAATGGTCTTTTCCTGCTCCTCCATCCTCTGTAGCATATAGAGGGTTGAATTCCACCTAGTTACCACCTCTTGCTTCAGATGATGGCTGTGCAGGTTCAGGAGTGTTTGCTGGTGCTCCAGTCTTCGGCACGTGGTGGCTGAATGCCGAAAGTGGCCCGCAATTCTTCGGGCCACCGACAGCATCTCTTGCACACCCCTGTCGTTTTTTTTTTAATTCTGCACCACCAAATTCAATGTATGCAACATGGGACATGCTGGAATTTGCCCACATGTAATGCACGCACAAGGGGGGTCATTCCGAGTTGTTCGCTCGCAAGCTGCTTTTAGCAGCTTTGCGCACGCTAAGCCGCCGCCTACTGGGAGTGAATTTTAGCTTCTCAAAATTGCGAACGAAAGATTCGCAATATTGCGAAAAGACTTCTCTGTGCAGTTTCTGAGTAGCTCGAGACTTACTCTGCCAGTGCGATCAGTTCAGTGCTTGTCATTCCTGGTTTGACGTCACAAACACACCCAGCGTTCGCCCAGACACTCCTCCGTTTCTCCAGCCACTCCCGCGTTTTTCCCAGAAACGGTAGCGCTTTTTCACACACTCCCATAAAACGGCCAGTTTCCGCCCAGAAACACCCACTTCCTGTCAATCACATTACGATCACCAGAACGAAGAAAAAACCTCGTAATGCCGTGAGTAAAATTCCTAACTGCATAGCAAATTTACTTGGCGCAGTCGCACTGCGGACATTGCGCATGCGCATTTGCGACTATTCGCTCCGTTGCGACAAAAAAATAACGAGCGAACATCTCGGAATGACCCCCAATATTGGTGGCGTTGTCCGATGTCACAAATCCCCAGGAGAGTCCAATTGGGGTAAGCCATTCTGCGATGATGTTCCTCAGTTTCCGTAAGAGGTTGTCAGCTGTGTGCCTCTTATGGATAGCGGTGATACAAAGCGTAGCCTGCCTAGGAACGAGTTGGCATTTGTGAGATGCTGCTACTGGTGCCGCCGCTGCTGTTCTTGCTGCGGGAGGCAATACATCTACCCAGTGGGCTGTCACAGTCATATAGTCCTGAGTCTGCCCTGCTCCACTTGTCCACATGTCCGTGGTTAAGTGGACATTGGGTACAACTGCATTTTTTAGGACACTGGTGACTCTTTTTCTGACGTCTGTGTACATTCTCGGTATCGCCTGCCTAGAGAAGTGGAACCTAGATGGTATTTGGTACCGGGGACACAGTAACTCAAGCAATTCTCTAATTCCCTGTGAATTAATGGTGGATACCGGACACACGTTTAACACCAACACAGCTGCCAAGACCTGAGTAATCCGCTTTGCAGCAGGATGACTGCTGTGATATTTCATCTTCCTCGCAAAGGACTGTTGGACAGTCAATTGCTTACTGGAAGTAGTACAAGTGGTCTTCCGACTTCCCCTCTGGGATGACGATCGACTCCCAGCAGCAACAACAGCAGCGCCAGCAGCAGTAGGCGTTACACTCAAGGATCCATCGGAGGAATCCCAGTTAGGAGAGGACTCATCAGAATTGCCAGTGACATGGCCTGCAGGACTATTGGCGTTCCTGTCTAAGGAGGAAATTGACACTGAGGGAGTTGGTGGTGTGGTTTGCAGGATCTTGGGTACAAGAGGAAGGGATTTAGTTGTCAGTGGACTGCTTCCGCTGTCACCCAAAGTTTTTGAACTAGTCAATGACTTCTGATGAATGCGCTCCAGGTGACGTATAAAGGTTCCTAGGTGGTTAACGTCCTTACCCCTACTTATTACAGCTTGACAAAGGCAACACACGGCTTGACACTGTTGTCCGCATTTCTGTAAAAATAATTCCACACCGAAGAGGTGATTTTTTTTGTAATTTGACCAGGCATGTCAATGGCTATAATCATCCCACGGACAACAGGTGTCTACCCGGGTGCCTGACTTAAACAAACCACCTCACCATCAGAATCCTCCTTGTCAATTTCCTCCCCAGCACCAGCAACACCCATATCCTCATCCTGGTGTACTTCAACAGTGACATCTTCAATTTGACTATCAGGAACTGGACTGCGGGTGCTCCTTCCAGCACTTGCAGTGGGCGTGCAAATGGTGGAAGGCGCAAGCTCTTCCCGTCCAGTGTTGGGAATTGGACTCTCCTTGGGGATTTGTGATTTAGAAGAACGCACAGTTCTTTGCTGTGCTTTTGCCAGCTTAAGTCTTTTCATTTTTCTAGCGGGAGGATGAGTGCTTCCATCCTCATGTGAAGCTAAACCACTAGCCATGAACATAGGCTAGGGCCTCAGCCGTTCTTTGCCACTCTGTGTCGTAAATGGCATATTGGCAAGTTTACGCTTCTCCTCAGATGCTTTTAATTTAGATTTTTGGGTCATTTTACTGAACTTTAGTTTTTGTATTTTACATGCTCTCTATTTTGACATTGGGCATCAGCCTTGGCAGACGACGTTGATGGCATTTCATCGTCTCGCCCATGACTAGTGGCAGCAGCTTCAGCACGAGGTGGAAGTGGATCTTGATCTTTCCCTATTTTACCCTCCACATTTTTGTTCTCCATTTTTTAATGTGTGGAATTATATGTCAGTAATATATCAATAGCAATTACCTACTGTACTGTACTATATATGTATACTGTTGGTCACCAAAATGCTGCACTGTAATACTATATATACTGCTCACAAAAATGCAGCACAGATATGGAATGGATACTTGCAGTGACACAGAGCTGCAAGATACAGCAATGGCCTACTGTACACAACTATATATTGTTGGGTCACCAGAATGCTGCACTGTAATACTATATATAATGCTCACAAAAATGCAGCACAGATATGGAATGGATACTTGCAGTGACACAGAGCTGCAAGATACAGCAATGGCCTACTGTACACAACTATATACTGTTGGGTCACCAAAATGCTGCACTGTAATACTATATATACTGCTCACAAAAATGCTGCACAGATATGGAATGGATACTTGCAGTGACACAGAGATGCAAGATACAGCAATGGCCTACTGTACACAACTATAACGAGATTTATGGTAAGAACTTACCTTTGTTAAATCTCTTTCTGCGAGGTACACTGGGCTCCATAAGGATAGGACAATGCGGTGTAGAGTAGGATCTTGATCCGAGGCACCAACAGGCTCAAAGATTTGACTGTTCCCAGAATGCACAGCGCCGCCTCTTCTATAACCCCGCCTCCCTACACAGGAGCTCAGTTTTTAGTTAACAGCCCAATGCAGTAGCAGGAAAAGAGACGCCAACGGTTAGTAGCCACATACACCACACTCTCACGACAAGAGAAGTGTCAGCGGCTAATGCCATACCAACCCAAAGAAGCTAAGTGCGTCAGGGTGGGCGCCTTGTGGAGCCCAGTGTACCTCGCAGAAAGAGATTTAACAAAGGTAAGTTCTTACCATAAATTTGTTTTCTACTGCGGGGTACACTGGGCTCCACGAGGATAGGACAATGGGGATGTCCTAAAGCAGTTCCTTATGGGAGGGGACGCACTGTAGCGGGCACAAGAACCCGGCGTCCAAAGGAAGCATCCTGGGAAGCGGCAGTATCGAAGGCATAGAACCTTATGAACGTGTTCCCGGAGGACCACGTAGCCGCCTTGCACAATTGTTCAAGGGTCGCACCACGTTGGGCTCCCCAAGAAGGAGGCTCCACTCGCCGGCATGCACGTCCTGACGACTGAGAAAGTCCGCTTCCCAATTCAGGAGTCCCGGAATGAATATTGTCGATATGGCCGGTAGATGGCGTTCCGCCCAACGTAGAATCCGTGAGACTTCCTTCATTGCCAAACGGCTTCGAGTGCCGTCTTGATGATTTATGTAAGCCACTGCGGTGGTGTTGTCCGACTGTATTTGAACAGGACGGTTCTGAATTAAATGCTGGGCCAGGTTCAACGCATTGAAGACCGCCCGCAATTCCAGAATGTTGATCGAGAGGAGAGATTCCTTCTTGGTCCACTGACCCTGAAGGGAGTGTTGCTCCAGCACCGCGCCCCAACCTCTTAGACTGGCATCTGTCGTCAACAGGACCCAATTGGATATCCAGAAGGGACGGCCCCTGCACAACTGTTGGTCCCGGAGCCACCAAAGTAGCGACAGACGGACCTCCGGAGTCGATGAGATCATGAGAGACCTGATCCGGTGAGGCAGGCCATCCCACTTGGGTAGAATCAGCCTCTGGAGGGGGCGAGAATGGAATTGAGCATACTCCACCATGTCGAATGCTGAGACCATGAGTCCCAGCACCTGCATCGCCGAATGTATCGACACTTGCGGACGAGAAAGGAAGCAGCAAATCCTGTCCTGAAGCTTCAGGAGTTTCTCCCGGGACAAGAACAACCGCTGGTTGTGAGTGTCCAATAGCACTCCCAGGTGCACCTTGCTCCGAGCAGGGACCAGGGAGGATTTCTTCCAGTTGATGAGCCACCCGTGGGCTTGTAGAAACCGGACCGTCATATCCAGATGACACAGGAGAAGTTCTGGGGAATTTGATAGGATTAACAAGTCGTCCAGGTACGGCAGTATCTGGACCCATTGACGGCGGAGTACCACAGTCATCACCGCCATTACTTTGGTGAAAACTCGCGGAGCCGTTGTTAAACCAAAAGGTAACGCCCGAAACTGATAATGAAGGTTGTCAATAGCGAACCTCAGGTATTGCTGATGTGACGCTGCTATAGGAATATGCAGGTAAGCATCCTGTATATACAGGGAGACCATGTAGTCCCCAGGTTACAAGGCCAGAACTATAGAACGAAGGGTTTCCATACAGAACTTGGAAACCTTCACAAACTTGTTCAATGCCTTGAGGTTGAGAATGGGCCGGGAGGACCCATTCGGTTTCGGGACTAGAAACAGCGGAGAATAGTACCCCGGGCCCCTCTGAGCAAGAGGCACCTGTACTACAACTCCTGTATCCAGGAGGGTCTGTACCACCGAATGCAGAGTGTTTGCCTTTATCTGGTCCGACGGGACGTCTGTCTGGCAAAATCGATGAGGGGGGCGGTTTTTGAAGGCTATGGCGTAACCTCGAGTGACGACTTTCCGTACCAAGGCATCTGAAGTGGTCTTCAACCATTCCTGGGTATACCCTAGAAGCCGCCCCCCCGTCATGCGGCAGGCTTATCGGTCTTGGAAGCTGGCTGACGGGCAGCCCAGGCTCTTTTGGGCTTCGGCTTACCAGGTTTGGAAGTGCGGGCCTGCTTGTGGTACGCCTGACCTTTTGCTTTACCTGAAGGGCGAAAGGGTGAAAGGACGTACCTTTAGCCTTCGACACAGAAGGAGCGGTATTTGGTAGACAGGCAGGTTTGGCAGTAGCCAAGTCAGCCACTATCTTATTTAAGTCCTCCCCAAACAGAATATCTCCCTTAAAAGGGAGTACCTCGAGGGTTTTTCTAGAGTCCAGATCTACAGACCAGGATCTCAGCCACAATATCCGGCGAACCAGGACTGACGTAGTAGAGGCCTTGGCTGCTAGGATACCGGCATCCGAAGCCGCCTCTTTAACATAGCGAGAAGCTGTGACAATATATGACAAGCATTGTCTAGCATGGGCAGAGGAGATTTCAGCATCTAACTCCAAGGCCCACGCTTCAATAGCCTCTGCAGCCCATGTAGCTGCAATAGTGGGCCTTTGTGCAGCACACGTGAGGGTGTAAATCACTTTCAGACAACCCTCCACACGCTTATCCGTAGGCTCTTTTAGAGACGTGACGGTAGTGACAGGCAGAGCTGAGGAAATCACCATCCTGGCCACATGTGAGTCCACTGGAGGAGGCGTTTCCCAATTCTTAGACAGCTCTGGTGCGAGGGAATAGCGAGCCAGCATCTTCTTGTGAGGCACAAACTTCGTACCCGGGTTTTCCCAGGGTTCCTGACGTATATTCACTAGGTGGTCAGAGTGAGGTAAAACTTGTTTAACCACCTTCTGACGCTTGAACCTATCTGGTTTCTTAGGAGGGACGGATGGCTCGGGATCATCCGTAATCTGTAGAATTAATTTAATAGCCTCCAAAAGATCAGGAACATCCACATGTGAACTACCCTCCCCATCAGCCGTATCGGAGTCAGAACCTGTGGGGTCAGTATACATGCCGTCTTCATCAGACGAGGTGTCAGTGACAGCAGTGGATTGTGAGGAGACAAGCGCTCGCTTAGAGGACCCCTTGGACTTAGGCAAGCGAAGGTCAGACTTTTTAGTAGTCAGGGACTGGTTTAACTTCTTTAACTGAGCAGATAAATCGTCCGCCCACGGCGGGTTAGCTGCAGGGACAACATACGGTTGTACCGGCATTGGGGGTCCCATAGGGGGTGTTAGTTTATGAACTAGCGTATGCAGAGCGTGGAAAAAGTGGCCCACGGTGGGTCAGTATGTGCCTCCGTTGCCACAGTCCCACTGGGGGGCAAGGAGCCCCCAGAACCAGAGCCCACAGCTGCTATATTCTCCTCATATGGGTCTGTGGCTTCATCAACAGCGGCAGTGTGTTCAGCCCCAGAACCGTTACCCTCAGAAGCAGACATGATATAACTTGCAGTATGAGGTAACACAGTACAATTATTAGCAGCACTAAGGGGGCAATTCCAAGTTGATCGCAGCAGGACATTTTTTAGCAGTTGGGCAAAACCATGTGCACTGCAGGGGGTGCAGATGTAACATGTGCAGAGAGAGTTAGATTTGGGTGGGTTATTTTGTTTCTGTGCAGGGTAAATACTGGCTGCTTTATTTTTACACTGCAATTTAGATTGCAGATTGAACATACCACACCCAAATCTAACTCTCTCTGCACATGTTATATCTGCCTGCCCTGCAGTGCACATGGTTTTGCCCAACTGCTAACAAAGTTCCTGCTGCGATCAACTCAGAATTACCCCTTATATCTCTAAACCCAAACCCCTGCGCAGTGTAGTCAGCACTACCAGAGATAAAGGAGAGGTATGGTGACTAAATCACAGAGAAAAATACGTAATACAGTATATCTTTGTGAAAATCCTATATTAGATAAAACCTGACGCACCAAGTCCCCTCAGGTTATAGAATATAGTGATAGCAGGTTGAGTGAAAGACACGAAATGGACACCACTCAGCTATCAAATGCACACATAGATAGTCACAGTTTGTACAATGCAGAGGTTATTACTGACAATAATACTGCACTGGACTAGCTTACACAGATATATAACAAATGATATAACAGTACACAGTAAGAACTGGATGTATATCACAGGGTAATTGTACTAGAAAACCCTGACTAAATGCACTCTTTCTTACTAACACTGACTAAAAAAGGCACGTAGAGTACTTAAGTGTCATGTAAAGTCACAGTACTGATAACCAGGCGGCTTTATATAGGATGATTTGCCCAAGCAGTCCCAGGAACAGTGAGCTGAGGGATAATGGCGCCGCAGACACTGACAGGGAGTGAGGAAAAGACAGATATGCAGCTCCAGGGCGGGAACACTTGCTAGAAATGGCGCCCTGGGGCTGGGGGAGGGGCTTCAGGTCTAAGCCTTATCCCCTCTGCTGGCAAAACCACCGGGTACTGTGGGCGATATAAGAATTGGTTTAGAGAGAAAACCTGACCTGCGCCCATGCCCTGGTGATCTAGTGGGATTGCCTGTATCCACAGTGTCCACCGCCAGTGCGCGCGGCCCGCCTCCCACTGACCGCGCCGGATTGCGATAAAGACCGGGTCCTGCAAGCGGGACTTACTTACCACCTCCCGAAGCGCGGCCACGCGATCCTGGAGAGCCCCAGCCGTGTGTGTCTAACGTGAAGAAAACCGGAGCCTCCGCTGTAGGTACCCTGCAACCAGGGCTCGGGAGTGTACAGCGCCGCTGGGGAGAGCTGGAGCTGCAGCAGTCAATGTCACAAGACATTTACCACCGCTGCTGCCCTTGAAGTCTTCACTTTTTACCTCATAAAAATCTTTTCTTAGGGCTGCCTGGAGCAGCCCCTCTGTTCAGTGCCTGCTTACTGCAGCACCAACTTACAAAACTGAACTCCTGTGTAGGGAGGCGGGTTTATAGAGGAGGTGGCGCTGTGCATTCTGGGAACAGTCAAAGCTTTGAGCCTGTTGGTGCCTCGGATCAAGATCCTACTCTACACCGCATTGTCCAATCCTTGTGGAGCCCAGTGTACCCCGCAGCAGAAATACTGTTGGGTCACCAAAATGCTGCACTGTAAAACTATATATACTGCTCACAAAAATGCAGCACAGATATGGAATGGATACTTGCAGTGACACAGAACTGCAAGATACAGCAATGGCCTACTGTACACAACTATATACTGTTGGGTCACCAAAATGCTGCACTGTAATACTAAATATACTGCTCACAAAAATGCTGCACAGATATGGAATGGATACTTGCAGTGACACAGAGCTGCAAGATACAGCAATGGCCTACTGTACTGTACTACTATAAGTATAATTATATACTGGTGGTCCCCAGTCCCCACAATAAAGCACACTGAGCACAGATAATTGCAGCACACTGAGCACAGATTACGGAGCTTTTCAGGGAGAGAACGCAGCCATGTCCTCTCCGTTCAATCTCCAATGCATGAGTGAAAATGGCGTTGTCGCGTGGCTCTTTATATAGAATACGAATCTCGCGAGAATCCGACAGCGGGATGATGACGTTTGGGCTAACCGAGCAAGGCGGGAAGATCCGAGGCTGCCTCGGAACCGTGTAAAATGGGTGAAGTTCGGGGGGGTTCGGATCTCGGAGAACCGAACCCGCTCATCTCTAGTCTGGACATCTGTCCCGGACACTCTGACAGAAAGGGAAGGGCCCGGGATGCTCATAGTGCCCGCCTACTGCTACTGCCGAATGGTAAAATGGGCCCCCCGTCCTCTCCGCCACCACTGCAGTAAAGTGAAGATGGGCCCTCATTCTCCCACCACCCATGCAGCAAACTGGAGAAAGGGCCATGTTCCTACAGGCTACTGGCGCTGTACAATAAAGTTTATGGTATGGCATGTGTGACGTTGTGACATCACGCCACTGAAGCAGAGAGGAGCCGAAGCTCCTGAAGAGCAGAGTGGAACACATGAAGAAAGAAGAAGGGTAAGTTTAATTGCTGGCTGAGACAGAAGGGAGCCTGGGGCTGGCCTTGAACAATCGTGTGTGTGCAGGGCTCGGGCTGCAAAGAGTTAGTGCTAGGAAACAACCACAAAGATTCTCTATTATTGTGATACCCTAAAAGCAAGTGACCTCCATCTTAGTAGTATAATGTTTTGGAATGGGAGGGGTAAAGAAAACATTATTTTCGAAATAGGATAGAGCCTTAATTCTTCTTCATCTACGCTTATTTGTAAAACCTTCTTATATTATGGTATAGTGGGTCTTATGCTGGAGTTATGACAGACTGTACTTACTGTATATTGACTCTGATGCTTTCAATTCTAATGAACTTATAGTTTATCTAAATTATATATCTGTAGTGCATGAAAGAGTGTACAACGTATAGTACTCCTACCTTCAGTGGTAACCTCAATAATTTGATACCATGGCATGACTTTACTAGTATTCTGCCTGTAAGCATACAGTCAACTAAGGTGCCAGTTACTTGCTATTTACTTCCAAATCAGAAACATAAGTCAGAGAGAAGGCAACATTATGTCTGCAGGATCATGGCAGACCAAGTAGCACACTGAGAAACTCCGACTGACTGCGATATGTATATATATGTGTGTGACACTTATTTATAAAACCTGTTTTACGCACCAAGTGATGCCCCACCCCCCCTGTAGCCACACTCACACTATCCACAGCTCCACCTCCAGGGGGCAGGATCAGAATGGCCCACAGGGGTACAGGCACAGGCGGATCCGGCGGGGGGGGGAGGGTCACTCGGGTCCGTGCCCCCCTGTAATTTCTGACTACTTTTTTGTTTCAAAAGAGAACAGCAGCAGCACTACTGCTATTTCCGTCAGTCAGATTTGATAAAAGAGCCGGCAGGCACTAGGACCCACCGCGGCTCTAACACCAAGTCCGTGTGGTAACAAATGGGAATGCCCCCTGCTCACACCGCAACCTACCTCCCCCCACTGCCAGCCAGCCAGAGTCCAGCCCAGGCGCGGGGTTCAAATGCCAGCATCGAGTAAGACTGTAACTTATGATGGTGCAGAAGGCTTCATTAGCCCTCACTGCACCGCACAGTTTCACAACGCTTCCTCCTCCACTTCCTTTACCACCATCCTAGGTGCAGTCAAACTGGCTGCTTCTGCTAATTAAAGATGGGCAGTTTGTGTCCTATAGTCTGAGTCTCAGTGCAGTGCCCAACACAAGGTATGCTGCACCTGCCACCACCAACTAAAAACTTTAATAATGACAGTATATAGTGCTAGGGTGACTTCCAGGCTCCGATAACTAATGGAACCGGTGACCAACATTTCAAGGCCCAATCAGCCTTTTCATCAGGGTGAAACATTGGCATTAAACCAGCAGGGATGCGCTCCTACAGCCATTCATTACCTGATGGTGTATTCTGTGAGGCCACACCCCCTGTGATACCACACCCCTTATCTGGGAGCACGCGTGCCTTAGATGCATGTAAATATAACTATTACCGTTTTACAGTATCTGGAGTACTGGACATTGTCTAACCCTGGCATACAGGATACACTGTAGGGGTAAGAGGTGGGTAAAAGGAAGGCCCAAGAAGACACGGTTGTAGCTAGTGAAAGTGGGATATTATGAGCGAGTGGATCAGGGTTTTGGATATTTATTTTGCCAATGTTGTGGCGGTTTAGGCAGCTTAAAGGAATGTAATGTGAGAAGTGACTCCTGAGATGAAGGGTGACACCAAGGCAACAGGCATGGAGAAATAGGTGAGAGACGATATGGATGTTGTCTGTGTAGCGTAATGTGAGGTGGGATGTAATGGCGTCCGAGTTTGCCGGATGTGCGGGATGCCGGCAAAACTCGGATGCTTTTTTAAAGCGACAGTCATTTACAAGGCAAAACCATGCCTTTTAAATGACTGCCTCTTTAAAAAAACATCTGAGTTCGTCCGCCATCTCGCACATCAGGCAAACTCAGGCACCATTACATAGCGCCTGTGATCTCACTGGACAGGGGTACAGAACTGGCAAATCCTATGGTGGTCTGAGTGGATGGGCGGCATGTCTATAATGTTGGAAACTGTGGACTGAGAACCTGGTTTGATCAACCTCCAATTAAACTGTTTAACAAGGTTTACTACAAATAAAAGAAATAAATAAATCTGGCCAACTGAAAAATGTTTTAGTAAAGTTGGAAATAATAATTTAATATAATAATAATAATAATATATTAGTAAAATATAATATCTATAATTGGGCTGAATGGCAAAGAGTTCACTTTACTTGATTTTTATATTTTGTACAGTGTGAATACAGATGAAAGTCATAGTAATGGCATGGAATTTTACTCCTCTCTATTCTGCAATTTCTGCTCAATGGTTATTATGTTTTCTAACAAATGTCTGATATCTCCAGTCCTGCTGAGCCGGCAGATTACCCAGCTGTCCCCCTACTATCAGAAACACCTTACTGACTCCCCAGCACCTGCAGAAGAATTGTCTAACACAAGACCCAGCACAATCGCAGACTGAGGTTAAAATTAAACCGAGAAATCAAAGGCTCTGAGTCACCACAGACAGGAATAAGGATAAAATAAATTAATGCTTCCTATTCAGACTCTAATCTCTGTGCTGTGTCTGATTAACCCATTTGCTACTCAAGTCTTATGCAGAACCAGTAAAGCAAACTCTTTAAAGCAACAAAATTAGCTATTCTCAGCAAAAATACGTGTTATGGATAATGTCAACATTCCGTACAATCTTAGAAATCTACACAATGGGGAAGCCCTTACTGATTAACAATAACAAATACATTTAATCATATTTACAGGTTAAATCCTAAAATATGCCATATAATTGGGTCTAGGAAGATATTATGAATACAGGGGTTATGGGGGCGCACTATAACTGAGGCTTAAGGCGTGTACACACGGTGCGATGTGCCGTACAGCCCGACATTGACTATTCGATGTGGCCAGAGCCCGACCATACCCATACAGTCAATGTTGGCTTGCCTGCACAGTTTATTTTTCCTTGCGATGCCGTCTCGTAGGACTGCACATCGGCATCGCAAGCACTATACATACCATGCAATATGCACTATATATTTGCATACAATTTTGACTATATAGTCAAAATCGTAAGAAAAATGGCACCGTGTGTACACACCTTAACATGCATGATCATAGGTACTGAGTCTTGCTGGTCATTTTGGCACTGGCACTCAAAAGTGTGTTTCATGTCAGCTCTAGAGCAGGCTTATAAACAGATACTGTATACCTGTTATGCTGAACAATAAACACTATTATCGCTACAAATAAACAGGATATACCTTCCCTAGGGGCCTATTTATCAAGTACTTTGGATCCATTAATAATGTGAAACAGCAGTTTCCGTATGATTTAAGTAAAGTAGATATTTAACAATTTCATAAGCAGGAGATCTCACAGATATCTGCTTCATATGACACATAAATTGCAGCATATCGCAGTCCCTGTATAATGTCAGAGATTTAACAAGCTTTGAAAACCAACAGTTTGTAGAGTATTACCACGCTTGCCTCTATGGAGCAGTATAGCCACTGAAGGAACTTTTTATCCCTCTTCGGTGGACTGTAACTATTTTTTGCATTTTACGTGGGTGCAGTGCATTTATAGACATATAGGGATTACCTAGAGGTTTAAAAAAGATACACATACACTCACACACAGATACATTTTATAGGGACAGCACAGTGGTGGGACAAAATGACGGGTGGGGGGGACAGTGTGTGTGTGTGTGTGTGTGTGTGTGTGTGTGTGTGTGTGTGTGGGGTGGGGGGGGACAGCAGAGAGTGTGTGGGACCAGCCAGAGAGGGGGACAGCATATGTTGGGTCTGTCAAAACCGATAAGTGCAGCACTGCGCAGAATATCATGAGAATGCGCTGAGCAGCTGTAGAGCTGCGCTGTGATACTAGCTGCAGGGTGACATTCCAGGAACCCTGCAAGCCAGAAGCAAGGGCAGTGGGGCAGTGATGGTGCCACCCTCAGGGCCCTATGCTCTGTGCAATAGCACTGATTGGAAAACCCTTAGGCAAGGCCCTGCTTCATTGCAATGGGATTCACTGATGGCAGTGGCCTTTTTCAGCAGGATAACACAACCTACCTCACTGAAAATATTGTTCAGGAATAGTTTCAGGAACATGACAAAGAGTTCAAGGTGATGATTTGGCCTCCAAATTCCCCAGATCTCAATCTGATCGAGAGCTGGGGGGACCTACTGGGTTGAGTGAGTCTTCATGAACAAGAGCTGGCGCCGGATGGTGAGTGACGGGGACACAGGCAGCGGGGCGGATGGCTCACACACACAAACACACACATATACATACATACATTCACACACACACACACACACACACACACACACACACACACACACACACACACACACACTCTCTATAGAAGGGCTTTACCTGGCAGAATGTGTATAATGGGCTACCTGGTGCAATGTGTATAAGGGCTACCTGGGGCAATGTGTATAAGGGGCTACTTTACACAATGTGTATAACTGGCTCTACCTGGGGTAATGTGTATAAGAGGATCTACCTGGCACAATGTGTATAAAAGGATCTACCTGGCGTAATGTGTATAAGGGGCTCTACCTGGCATAATGTGTATATGGGGCTCTACCTGGCATAACATGTTTAAGGGGCTCTACCTGGCGCAACGTGTGTAAGGGGCTCCTCCTGGCATGTATAAGGAGTACTACTGTATGGTGTAATGTGACTAGGTGCCACAAGGTCTAGAACTGGCCCTGTTTATATATATATATATATATATATATATATATATATACTGAAGAACTGTAGAGAGAGATTGAAAAATCTCTGAAATGTTGACTTTCACAGCTCATTTCCATCATTATTGAACCTTTTTTTCAGAGAGCCACCTCCAGACCTCCAGTATGTATACTTTACTGGTGGGGGGCACCTGGATATGTTGGTTAGGCTGTGGTGGAGTGCCGGCCAGCAGATATATATTTATGTGTACTTTACATATGTCTATATGTGTAGCATCAGTGAAAACTATTTTGCAACCACTTCATTTCTTTCACATAAATTACAGCAGTGACTGCCAGAGCCATCTTAACAGCAGTGTAGGCCCCTGGGCACAGCAATGCACTGGGGCCCCTACCCACTCATCAGCGGCAGGGGTGGGGGGTGCTATCAGTGGCAGCTTTGATATCCCGGGGGCGGTAGAAGGTGTTCTGTCTTCCGCTCAGCATGTAGGACCTGGAGCAATAATTTCTGCTAATTATTCCTTTACTGCACAGATGGAGCGCAAGGGAGAACACTAAACTGTAGAAGGGGACATTGGGCTAAATGAAAGGGCCCCGGTACATGACTTCCAAGGTGGTATGGGGTGTTTAATAGAGATGTGCACTTGAAATTTTTCGGGTTTTGGGTTTTGGTTTTGGGTTCGGTTCCGCGGCCGTGTTTTGGGTTCGACCGCGTTTTGGCAAAACCTCACCGAATTTTTTTTGTCGGATTCGGGTGTGTTTTGGATTCGGGTGTTTTTTTCAAAAAACACTAAAAAACAGCTTAAATCATAGAATTTGGGGGTCATTTTGATCCCAAAGTATTATTAACCTCAAAAACCATAATTTCCACTCATTTTCAGTCTATTCTGAATACCTCACACTTCACAATATTATTTTTAGTCCTAAAATTTGCACCGAGGTCGCTGGATGACTAAGCTAAGCGACCCTAGTGGCCGACACAAACACCGGGCCCATCTAGGAGTGGCACTGCAGTGTCACGCAGGATGGCCCTTCCAAAAAACACTCCCCAAACAGCACATGACGCAAAGAAAAAAAGAGGCGCAATGAGGTAGCTGTGTGAGTAAGATAAGCGACCCTAGTGGCCGACACAAACACCGGGCCCATCTAGGAGTGGCACTGCAGTGTCACGCAGGATGGCCCTTCCAAAAAACACTCCCCAAACAGCACATGACGCAAAGAAAAAAAGAGGCGCAATGAGGTAGCTGTGTGAGTAAGATAAGCGACCCTAGTGGCCGACACAAACGCCGGGCCCATCTAGGAGTGGCACTGCAGTGTCACGCAGGATGGCCCTTCCAAAAAACACTCCCCAAACAGCACATGACGCAAAGAAAAAAAGAGGCACAATGAGGTAGCTGTGTGAGTAAGATAAGCGACCCTAGTGGCCGACACAAACACCTGGCCCATCTAGGAGTGGCACTGCAGTGTCACGCAGGATGGCCCTTCCAAAAAACACTCCCCAAACAGCACATGACGCAAAGAAAAATTAAAGAAAAAAGAGGTGCAAGATGGAATTGTCCTTGGGCCCTCCCACCCACCCTTATGTTGTATAAACAGGACATGCACACTTTAACCAACCCATCATTTCAGTGACAGGGTCTGCCACACGACTGTGACTGAAATGACGGGTTGGTTTGGACCCCCACCAAAAAAGAAGCAATTAATCTCTCCTTGCACAAACTGGCTCTACAGAGGCAAGATGTCCACCTCATCATCATCCTCCGATATATCACCGTGTACATCCCCCTCCTCACAGATTATCAATTCGTCCCCACTGGAATCCACCATCTCAGCTCCCTGTGTACTTTGTGGAGGCAATTGCTGCTGGTCAATGTCTCCACGGAGGAATTGATTATAATTCATTTTAATGAACATCATCTTCTCCACATTTTCTGGAAGTAACCTCGTACGCCGACTGCTGACAAGGTGAGCGGCGGCACTAAACACTCTTTCGGAGTACACACTTGTGGGAGGGCAACTTAGGTAGAATAAAGCCAGTTTGTGCAAGGGCCTCCAAATTGCCTCTTTTTCCTGCCAGTATAAGTACGGACTGTGTGACGTGCCTACTTGGATGCGGTCACTCATATAATCCTCCACCATTCTTTCAATGGGGAGAGAATCATATGCAGTGACAGTAGACGACATGTCCGTAATCGTTGACAGGTCCTTCAGTCCGGACCAGATATCAGCATCAGCAGTCGCTCCAGACTGCCCTGCATCACCGCCAGCGGGTGGGCTCGGAATTCTGAGCCTTTTCCTCGCACCCCCAGTTGCGGGAGAATGTGAAGGAGGAGATGTTGACAGGTCGCGTTCCGCTTGACTTGACAATTTTCTCACCAGCAGGTCTTTGAACCCCAGCAGACTTGTGTCTGCCGGAAAGAGAGATCCAAGGTAGGTTTTAAATCTAGGATCGAGCACGGTGGCCAAAATGTAGTGCTCTGATTTCAACAGATTGACCACCCGTGAATCCTTGTTAAGCGAATTAAGGGCTCCATCCACAAGTCCCACATGCCTAGCGGAATCGCTCCGTGTTAGGTCCTTCTTTAATGTCTCCAGCTTCTTCTGCAAAAGCCTGATGAGGGGAATGACCTGACTCAGGCTGGCAGTGTCTGAACTGACTTCACGTGTGGCAAGTTCAAAGGGCAGCAGAACCTTGCACAACGTTGAAATCATTCTCCACTGCGCTTGAGACAGGTGCATTCCACCTCCTATATCGTGCTGAATTGTATAGGCTTGAATGGCCTTTTGCTGCTCCTCCAACCTCTGAAGCATATATAGGGTTGAATTCCACCTCGTTACCACTTCTTGCTTCAGATGATGGCAGGGCAGGTTCAGGCGTTTTTGGTGTTGCTCCAGTCTTCTGTACGTGGTGCCTGTACGCCGAAAGTGTCCCGCAATTCTTCTGGCCACCGACAGCATCTCTTGCACGCCCCTGTCGTTTTTTTAAAAATTCTGCACCACCAAATTCAAGGTATGTGCAAAACATGGGACGTGCTGGAATTTGCCCAGATTTAATGCACACATAATATTGCTGGCGTTGTCCGATGCCACAAATCCACAGGAGAGTCCAATTGGGGTAAGCCATTCCGCGATGATCTTCCTCAGTTGCCGTAAGAGGTTTTCAGCTGTGTGCGTAGTCTGGAAACCGGTGATACAAAGCGTAGCCTGCCTAGGAAAGAGTTGGCGTTTGCGAGATGCTGCTACTGGTGCCGCCGCTGCTGTTCTTGCGGCGGGAGTCCATACATCTACCCAGTGGGCTGTCACAGTCATATAGTCCTGACCCTGCCCTGCTCCACTTGTCCACATGTCCGTGGTTAAGTGGACATTGGGTACAGCTGCATTTTTTAGGACACTGGTGACTCTTTTTCTGAGGTCTGTGTACATTTTCGGTATCGCCTGCCTAGAGAAATGGAACCTAGATGGTATTTGGTACCGGGGACACAGTACCTCCAACAAGTCTCTAGTTGGCTCTGCAGTAATGATGGATACCGGAACCACGTTTCTCGCCACCCAGGATGCCAAGGCCTCAGTTATCAGCTTTGCAGCAGGATGACTGCTGTGATATTTTATCTTCCTCGCAAAGGACTGTTGGACAGTCAATTGCTTGGTGGAAGTAGTAAAAGTGGTCTTACGATTTCCCCTCTGGGATGACCATCGACTCCCAGCAGCAACAACAGCAGCGCCAGCAGCAGTAGGCGTTACACGCAAGGATGCATCGGAGGAATCCCAGGCAGGAGAGGAATCGTCAGAATTGCCAGTGACATGGCCTGCAGGACTATTGGCATTCCTGGGGAAGGAGGAAATTGACACTGAGGGAGTTGGTGGGGTGGTTTGCGTGAGCTTGGTTACAAGAGGAAGGGATTTACTGGTCAGTGGACTGCTTCCGCTGTCGCCCAAAGTTTTTGAACTTGTCACTGACTTATTATGAATGCGCTGCAGGTGACGTATAAGGGAGGATGTTCCGAGGTGGTTAACGTCCTTACCCCTACTTATTACAGCTTGACAAAGGCAACACACGGCTTGACAAATGTTGTCCGCATTTCTGTTGAAATACTTCCACACCGAAGAGCTGATTTTTTTGGTATTTTCACCAGGCATGTCAACGGCCATATTCCTCCCACGGACAACAGGTGTCTCCCCGGGTGCCTGACTTAAACAAACCACCTCACCATCAGAATCATCCTTGTCAATTTCCTCCCCAGCGCCAGCAACACCCATATCCTCCTCATCCTGGTGTACTTCAACACTGACATCTTCAATCTGACTATCAGGAACTGGACTGCGGGTGCTCCTTCCAGCACTTGCAGGGGGCGTGCAAATGGTGGAAGGCGCATGCTCTTCACGTCCAGTGTTGGGAAGGTCAGGCATCGCAACCGACACAATTGGACTCTCCTTGTGGATTTGGGATTTCGAAGAACGCACAGTTCTTTGCCGTGCTTTTGCCAGCTTGAGTCTTTTCATTTTTCTAGCGAGAGGCTGAGTGCTTCCATCCTCATGTGAAGCTGAACCACTAGCCATGAACATAGGCCAGGGCCTCAGCCGTTCCGTGCCACTCCGTGTGGTAAATGGCATATTGGCAAGTTTACGCTTCTCCTCCGACAATTTTATTTTAGATTTTGGAGTCCTTTTTTTACTGATATTTGGTGTTTTGGATTTTACATGCTCTGTACTATGACATTGGGCATCGGCCTTGGCAGACGACGTTGCTGGCATTTCATCGTCTCGGCCATGACTAGTGGCAGCAGCTTCAGCACGAGGTGGAAGTGGATCTTCATCTTTCCCTAATTTTGGAACCTCAACATTTTTGTTCTCCATATTTTAATAGGCACAACTAAAAGGCACCTCAGGTAAACAATGGAGATGGATGGATACTAGTATACTTATGGATGGACGAGCGACTGCCGACACAGAGGTAGCTACAGCCGTGGACTACCGTACTGTGTCTGCTGCTAATATAGACTGGATGATAATGAGATGAAATCAATATATATATATATATAATATCACACTAGTACTGCAGCCGGACAGGTAGATATATTTATTATGTAATGACTGATGACGGACCTGCTGGACACTGTCAGCTCAGCAGCACCGCAGACTGCTACAGTAAGCTACTATAGTAGTATGTATAAAGAAGAAAGAAAAAAAAAACCACGGGTAGGTGGTATACAATTATGGATGGACGAGCGACTGCCGACACAGAGGTAGCTACAGCCGTGGACTACCGTACTGTGTCTGCTGCTAATATAGACTGGATGATAATGAGATGAAATCAATATATATATATATATATAATATCACACTAGTACTGCAGCCGGACAGGTATATATATTTATTATGTAATGACTGATGACGGACCTGCTGGACACTGTCAGCTCAGCAGCACCGCAGACTGCTACAGTAAGCTACTATAGTAGTATGTATAAAGAAGAAAGAAAAAAAAAAAAACACGGGTAGGTGGTATACAATTATGGATGGACTGCCGAGTGCCGACACAGAGGTAGCTACAGCCGTGGACTACCGTACTGTGTCTGCTGCTAATATAGACTGGATGATAATGAGATGAAATCAATATATATATATAATATCACACTAGTACTGCAGCCGGGCAGGTAGATATATTTATTATGTAATGACTGATGACGGACCTGCTGGACACTGTCAGCTCAGCAGCACCGCAGACTGCTACAGTAAGCTACTATAGTAGTATGTATAAAGAAGAAAGAAAAAAAAAAAACCACGGGTAGGTGGTATACAATTATGGATGGACGAGCGACTGCCGACACAGAGGTAGCTACAGCCGTGGACTACCGTACTGTGTCTGCTGCTAATATAGACTGGATGATAATGAGATGAAATCAATATATATATATATACAATATCACTAGTACTGCAGCCGGACAGGTATATATATTTATTATGTAATGACTGATGACGGACCTGCTGGACACTGTCAGCTCAGCAGCACCGCAGACTGCTACAGTAAGCTACTATAGTAGTATGTATAAAGAAGAAGAAAGAAAAAAAAAACGGGTAGGTGGTATACAATATTATATATATATTATATACAATTTTATATATATATATATATATATATATTAAACTGGTGGTGATTATTAAACTGGTGGTCAGGTCACTGGTCACACTATCAGCAACTTGCAAGTAGTACTCCTAAGCAGACAATCACAATATATATTATACTGGTGGTCAGTGTGGTCACAATGGCAGTGTGGCACTCTGGCAGCAAAAGTGTGCACTGTACGTTATATGTACTCCTGAGTCCTGCTCTCAGACTCTAACTGCTCCCCACTGTCAGTGTCTCCCCCACAAGTCAGATATACATTATACAGTCACACTATCTATCTATCTATCTATCTATCTATCTATCTATCTATCTATCTATCTATCTATCTATCACTTCAGCAAGTAGTAGTACTCCTCCTAATGCTCCCCAAAATTACTACTGTGTCTCTACTCTAGTCTCACTCTCTTCTCTATAAACGGAGAGGACGCC
The DNA here is from genome assembly GCF_028390025.1 of Pseudophryne corroboree. NCBI lineage: Eukaryota > Metazoa > Chordata > Amphibia > Anura > Myobatrachidae > Pseudophryne > Pseudophryne corroboree. Next base: position 882,729,771 of record NC_086445.1, read on the forward strand.
AGCCACGTCCTCTCCCTATGAATCTCAATGCACGTGTGAAAATGGCGGCGATGCGCGGCTCCTTATATAGAATCCGAGTCTCGCGATAGAATCCGAGCCTCGCGAGAATCCGACAGCGGGATGATGACGTTCGGGCGCGCTCGGGTTAACCGAGCAAGGCGGGAAGATCCGAGTCGCTCGGCCCCGTGTAAAAAAAAATGAAGTTCGGGCGGGTTCGGATTCCGAGGAACCGAACCCGCTCATCTCTAGTGTTTAATACATAGGGGAGGGTCGATAGTGGAGTGGGCTTAATATTCATCATTTTCTGGTGGGAGGGCAGCATGCTTGACTGCAGATATCATCATATCTCCAGTTCCTGGAAACAGATTTCTTAGTTTTAAAGGGATAAAAAAAATTAGAGAGTCCCACCTTTCAGGAGGTACTGGGGACACCTTTCAGGAGGTACTAGGGACTTGGGGATCAGAGGTCAGGAGCCAGACCATTCCACCAACGAAAATATAAAACTACATATTAGGTGTGTGGAGCTGGAGCAGGGACCAGCTGCTTGAAGGGTGATATCTCTGGTTCTGGGCATAATAGAGACAAGTTGCCAGTGCTTTCCAAAAGGGGAGAGTCTCAGCTTTTGAAATATACCCTCAGAAAAACTAAGTCAGACAGAACCGGAGATATCTTGTTGGGAAGAAAAATTAACAGGCTTGGATGGGGACCACTACTTTGAAGTCGGATATCTTTGGTTCCCTAGGGCCGATTTTAAAAAATCTGGTACCCCTGGAAAGAGGGGACCCTCAGCTATCAGCCTAGGGCCCTTTTACCCCTGGGGCCCTTGGGCAAGAGCCCATTGAGCCCATACGAAAAGACGGCCCTGGTGACTGCGACACAATATATATATATATATATATATATATAAACTGCATGATTTCAGTTATCTCAAAATATGCAAAGTTGGAAAATGTGAGACAAATCCTTTATCACACAATCATAACTTGAAGAATCCATAGCTTGTTATCTAACTGGAAGTAATCCACATTCTTTTCTTTCTAAAACAACCTTTCCTAGCTGTTACGGGTGTTGAAAGCAGAACTGGTGTATAAGCAGCATGCCACGCTTTTTCTCCTGGGAAAAAGACAGGTATATGCAATCATCCACCGCATCCGATCAATTATTCATTATGCACTGTAACATTTAGGGTCTCCCATCTGGATGTATCGTGCTGCTGTTACTCACGGCTCTAGCTCAATCTGTGATCAGTTCTGCGTTAGCGGGAAATCTACATCTTAAATGTGGCTCTTCACACCACAGCTCCGAGCATGAAATCTTATTTTCAGAGAGGCTGCAGAAATGTTTGCTGAATAGTTTCTTTCCATTTAAAAAAACAAACAAAAAACAGCATGTAATATTATCTGAGCAATGATTTCTAGAAAATGCTAAATGTAAATTACCTAATTATACAGCTCAATTAATTAAATCTACTAAAAATATAGGATTGTTTCCTCTTTCTGTCCATAGAGGTTAGAAGAGTAAATTAATATATACTACCATTTCCAAAGCTCTCAAGGCTGCACAAAGAAAGTAAATTTTTCCCATTGTTACACAAGATGCACAAATTAAAATATGTTTGTGTTATTATGGGAGCCAGAAGATCGCATAAGGTTCTAAATCAGTATACAGTTATTGCTATGTGATTTATGCTATATAATGACTACTGTAATGGCCTTAGAGAACGCTGAATACAGAGCCTGGGAGACCACTTAAAATATTTTTACAATCCATTAAAACAGCTGGTGGAGTAAAATCCTTTTGGACAACATAAAGTATTTCAAAATAAGATTGCTACCATGGAACCCTGGTAATAGGCACCAAATGGCCCTGACATTCTAATGCTATTATGCAAATAGAGATTGATGTGTTATGCTGTATATCTGACCCTGGCTTTTAAATGATGCTGATTTACTTCAGTGTTGAATTAATTGAGTCTGAGCAGCACGGTATTTCATGACAGGAGTTGACTAGGAAACTATCTTACTTATAGTTTACATTTTAATGGCTTTAATTATTAAGGTATTGGGTCAGTTCTAATTCCATCTGGAGCTTGCACGACAAGGGTGCACCTTAGTGCACTATATAATACTGAGGCCTAGATTTATCAAAGTTTGGAGAGAGATTCAGATGCAGTCGCAACTTCGATGACGTCGCAACCAAACGACTATCGATAGACTGCGTGTGCATCTCGGACGCAGTGCCACATGCCAAGGTACCTTTGTGATGCCGCTCGCAATAAGGAATCAGTCGCAGAGTGATTGACAGGAAGAGAACGTTTGGGGGAGGTAACGGGGAGTGTCTGCAGAAATGCAGGCGTGTTGTGACCACTTTTAGGGTGTGTTGCGGTATGCGACTGAGATCTTGTAAGCATAAAACATGGAGTTGATGTTCCTCGCATCTGCACCATGGTTGCGATGGAGTACGCAGATGCTGAGAATGTTGCAATAGCTTTTGTGGCGGCTCTGTACACTTATGGGTGGCTGCTGCACTTGCGTTGCCTTGCAGTTCCATCACTAAAAATGATTACTGCTTCTTACCCATTGTGACCACATCTGAATCAGACCCACAGTAGATAGAGATATAGGGGTTCATATACTAAGACTCCACTTTTTGTGAAGTTAATGCAAAAAGTAGGAGGCAGCTGCCGCAAGTTGTACTAGGAACGACCCTGCAGAAGAGGATGAACGATAAGTTCCCCCCTTGGCGATGGCGGCACAGGCACATTCCGCATTTGCACTGTGGACTCACTTGTGGAGTCCCGTGCAGCTGCAGCAAATAATTTTTTTTCTCTTTATCAAACTTTATTGACATTCAACCAAAGTGACAGAGCACTTCCTGCTTGTTCACAGGAAAAGAAGCAGATAACACAGCTACAGAAAGTAACCTCTAATCTTAGTAACACCTGGAATGCTTAGCGCTACTATAGGTTCCTACTGCAGTGCTAAGGAACAGATGCATAGCCTTCAAAATGACAGAAGCTGACTGGCTGGTACTTCATGTCTCCGAGCTTTGTTAAAACTGGGCCTGACTTTGGCCATAATTCACTTAATTTTTCACATTTAAACACCCATCATTAATCAATATTAACTTTTTGAAGTTTTACAAGTAACAAATGAATTTAGAATCTGGAATAAGAGGAATTATTCTGTACAGTAGAAATTATGGACATTTCCATAGAACATACCGTATATACTCGAGTATAAGCCGATTTTTTCAGCACCTTTTTTTGTGCTGAAAAAGCCACTTTGGCTTATACTCGAGTCAGTTGTAGGAGGGACACGGAGGGCACAGCGCGCGGCTCTCCTGGGTCCCTCCTGCGTCATCGGCGGCAGCGGCGTGTGTGTATTAAAGGAAGTGCACGAACCGGCACTTCCTTTAACACACACACACGCCGGAGACGCAGGAGGGACACAGGAGAGCCGCGCGCTGTGCCCTCCGTGTCCCTCCTTCAGAAGACAGCGCGGGAGCGACGGGACAGCGTGGGAGCGACGGAGGGTAAGTAACAAACTGGCACTGTGGGGCATATCTGGCACATCTGGCACTGTGGGGCATATCTGGCACTGTGGGGCATATCTGGCAGCATGAGGGCATATCTGGCACATCTGGCACTGTGGGGCATATCTGGCAGCATGAGGGCATATCTGGCAGCATGAGGGCATATCTGGCACTGTGGGGCATATCTGGCACATCTGGCACTGTGGGGCATATCTGGCAGCATGAGGACATATCTGGCACTGTGGGGCATATCTGGCAGCATGAGGGCATATCTGGCACTGTGGGGGCATATCTGGCAGTATGAGGGCATATCTGGCACTGAGGGCTGTGTACGGCTAGAGCTGCATTTTCCACCCTAGGCTTATACACGAGTCAATAAGTTTTCCCAGGTTTTTGTGGTAAAATTAGGTGCCTCGGCTTATATTCGGGTCGAGTATATACGGTAAATTGAAATTTTTAGAAACTGGTTCAGGGTGGCACATATGCATTGAAATTAGAGCCTATAAGCAGTGTCTCAAACAGAGAAGCCATCTACTATATGCAGGGTATTAAGATTTCGGTTTCTTCCTGTGCTATGAGTATACTGCAATCATAGAGCTGATCACAGTGCAGAAAAAACCTGAACCTCCGGACAAACAGGGCACATCGCTATGGATACACAGAACAACACACAGATAACGCATACCTCCCAACTGTCCCGATTTTCGCGAGACAGTCCCGTTTTTTTGGGACTGACCCATGGCGGTGGTGGTCAGGGAGGGGGAGGGGGGGGGGGGGGAGACGGCAGTTGGGAGGCTCCTGTTAGTTACTGCTCTGCCTAGCAGGGCAGCGGTAAATAGATGCTCTGCGCATGCCCACAGCGTCTATTCACGGGAGTCAGAGGGACTCGGGGCATGGCAGTAGCTCACAGAGCGCTGGGCGCACAGTGATGGAAAACAGCGGCATGGCTCGCAATCACGGCACTTCCACCAAGCCTTGCCCACTTTCATATGGGCCATGCCCCTTTTTTTGTCCGGGAGCGGCTTCGCCACGCCAGGGTGTTCTTCCTTAACATCTCTCGATGTTGGGAGGTATGGATAATGTCTTTGCACCCCATGCATTACAACATGGTTTGTTCCAGATACAAAGTTACTTGTTATTTTTTTGCTATGCTACCAATAGCCCTATTTATCAAAGTGTGAGAGGCCCTTTACGACATTAATCATGTACTTGTATCGCTGTGATACCTATTCTGGTACTGCTATCAGAACGTTATTGCAATTCCCACAAAACCGGAACCCAGGAGGCTGCTACATGGTTCTGTAATACAGAAACGGCAAATTTAACCTATGTAAAATGGCAGGTTACAGGGGTGTGAGTGTGATTTCTTTTTTCCCACGTTAGTGCGCACAACTGCAGAGACTGGCCAAGTAAAGTAGTAAATGAACTCTTATTACAATGGGATAGTATTTATCTGCTGTCTTTCCCAGACATTTTTCAAAAATACCGGCAAGACGTGATAAGCAGTCATACTGCACTGAGATAGTGGCATTAATAATAAATAGGCCCTAAAGAACTGAAATCTACAGTAATACTATCAAGCAACACAAACCAAGATCTGTTGTGGGGGTGATTCAGACCTGATCGCACGCAGGCGTTTTTTTTGCAGTGCTGCGATCAGGTAGTAGCCGCTTACATGGGGAGGGGGTAGTTGATGTGCAGGGTTGCGAACGCTTGTGCAGAGTTTGTGCAGTCTCTGCACAGCTCAGGACTTACTCAGTCGCTGCGATGATCCGGCCAGGAGCTGAAGTCAGGAATCCTCCCTCCAAACAGCTGGTCACGCCTGCGTTTTTCCGTACACTCCCTAGAAACGGTCAGTTGACACCCATAAACGGCCTCTTCCTGTCAATCTTCTTGCGACTGCCGTTGCGATCGCTTTCTTCGTAAAAACCGTCGCTGTCCGGCGATGCCCGTTGCTGGCGGCTAACGCGCCTGCGCATTGAGGTGCATATGCATGCACAGTTCAAACCCGATCGCACAGCTGCAAAAAAAGCTAGCGTGCGATCGGGTCTGAATGACCCCCTGTATCTCCTGTAGCTTCATTGTACAGCAATACTACATCCCAGCTCTCCTGTGCACAAGATATACGTACATGTTGAATACAGGAAGACTGTAAGTACAGTACATGAATACAGGAAATATTTAAACACAGTATCACCTTATATTATATTATTAAAATTATTATTGATGCAGCATTTATTGACATAGCAAGGGCACATTCCGTAACATTTCACAATAATTATACATTGCTAAATTACGCTCTAAACGACCTTTCACTTAGCACAATGATTTACACCCATGACATTTGAGTAGTTACTTGACGCAATACAGTATAATAGAATATTATTTAATTACAAAAGGAAACTTAGGGGCCAGTTTAACATTAGGATCCCAATTAAGGCCCCTGTTTTAATCCCATATAATAAAAGGCGAACCCTGCTCCTTACCTCTATGGGGGCAATTCAAGTGTTTTGCGCACTGACGGCCACTAGATAGCACCGACTGGGCAATTCAAGTGTTGGTCAGTTCAGGCGCACACTACCGCCGGCGCTGACTTTATTATTATGTTGTCCATCATGTTGACGGGCTGGTAACTAGTCGGCAATATTACTTTTCACCCTACAACCCTTGGGGTGGACTAATAGTGGCAAGATTTCAGCAGAACCTCGTATGCTGATGCAAAAAACTGGTTATCCAGTTATCCCATAGACGTGCAAGCAAAAAGTGAGCAAGGTTTTCCTACCATAACCTCCTATAAGCGCAGCCACAGCACAAAGCTGTCAGAAGCTAGCATTTAATAGAAGCTGACGGCAGATAAGAACCCCTTGGCCCATCTAGTCTGTCCCCCCCCCCCCCCCTTTTTTTAAACCATATTTTTTAATCTCAAACCTCATTTGATCCTCATTTCTTTGCAAGGCTATCCTTATGTCTATCCCATGCATGTTTAAATTGCTCGACTGTCTTAGCCTTTACCACCTCTGATGGGAGGCTATTCCACTTGTCCACTACCCTTTCTGTGAAGTAATTTTTCCTCAAATTTCACCTGAACCTCCCCCCCATCCAGTCCCAGTGCATGTCCTTGTGTCCTATTGCTTCTCTTCATTTGGAGAATGTTCCCCTCCTGGACTTTGTTAAAACCCTTGATATAGTTGAAAGTTTCTATCATGTCCCCCCTTTCCCTTCTCTGCTCCAAACAATACATATTGAGATTTCTTAGTTGTTCTGGGTATGTTTTGTGATGTAGGCCATGCACCATTTTTAGTTGCCCTTCTTTCTACAGTCTCTAATGTATTAATATCCTTCTGAAGATATGGCCTCCAGAACTGAACACAGTATTCTAGATGAGGCCGTACCAATGACCTCTACAGTGGCATTATTACTTCTTTCTTTCTGCTGCTGATTCCTCTCCCTATGCAGCCAAGCATCTGACTAGCCTTCCTCATTGCTTTGTTACATTGCTTACCTGCCTTTAAGTCACCTGAAATAGTGATGCCTAGATACCTTTCCTCCTCAGTAGTTATCAGTATAGTGCCATTAATACTATATTTAGCCTTTGGATTTTTGAGACCCAAGTGAATGATTTAATTTTTTTTGGTATTAAACTGTAATTGCCACACTCTTGACCATTCCTCTAGTCTACCTAGAATCATTTGTTTTACCCCACCTGGTGTGTCTACCCTGTTGCATACCTTTGAGTTATCTGCAAAAAGGCATACTTTCCCTTTAATGCCATTTGCAATGTCACCAATAATGATATTAAAAAGCACTGGTCCAAATACAGATTCCTGGGGTACTCCACTGGTAACATTACCCTCCTGTGAATGCACTCCATTTATCACAACTCTCTGGTTTCTATCCTGCGAACAAGATCTTATCCATTCAATTATCCTAGTATCCAATCTCAAGCTTTCAATTTTATTTAGCAGACTGTGATGTGGAACAGTGTCAAAAGCCTTACTAAAGTCTAGATAAGCTATATCCACGGCTCCATCTTTATCCATCACTTTAGTCACACAGTTTAAAAAGTCAATACGATTTGTTTGACATGATCTCCCCCCAGTGAATCTATGCTGCTTGAGATCCTGTAAATTGCTGGATTTGAGACAGTCTACAATTCTTTCTTTTAAAAGTGTTTCCATCAATTTCCCTACTACTGATGTAAGACTCACTGGTCTGTAGTTGTTTGCCTCTTACTTGCTTTAACTTTTGTGCAGTGGTACTACGTTCGCTTATTTCCAGTCCTCTGGAATTACTCCTGTAGCTAATGACTGGTTGACTAATGCTGTTAATGGTACTACCAGCACCTCTTTAAGTTCTTTTAGTATCCTTGGATGTATCCCATCTGGCCCCATAGATTTGTCCACTTTCAGCTTTGAGAGTTATGTTAGGACATTCTTCTCAGTAAATGTACTTGTTTAATTTTCCTGAATTCCCTGCAACTTATCTGTGGCCCCTTCTCCTCTCTTTCAGTAGTGAATACTTAGCAAAAAATAAGATTTTACTCATCGGTAAATCTATTTCTCGTAGTCCGTAGTGGATGCTGGGGACTCCGTAAGGACCATGGGGAATAGACGGGCTCCGCAGGAGACTGGGCACTCTATAAGAAAGATTTGGTACTATCTGGTGTGCACTGGCTCCTCCCTCTATGCCCCTCCTCCAGACCTCAGTTAGGATACTGTGCCCGGAAGAGCTGACACAATAAGGAAGGATTTTGAATCCAGGGTAAGACTCATACCAGCCACACCAATCACACCGTATAACTCGTGATACTATACCCAGTTAACAGTATGAAATATAACAGAGCCTCTCAACAGATGGCTCAACAATAACCCTTTAGTTAGGCAATAACTATATACAAGTATTGCAGACAATCCGCACTTGGGATGGGCGCCCAGCATCCACTACGGACTACGAGAAATAGATTTACCGGTGAGTAAAATCTTATTTTCTCTGACGTCCTAGTGGATGCTGGGGACTCCGTAAGGACCATGGGGATTATACCAAAGCTCCCAAACGGGCGGGAGAGTGCGGATGACTCTGCAGCACCGAATGAGAGAACTCAAGGTCCTCCTCAGCCAGGGTATCAAATTTTTAGAATTTAGCAAACGTGTTTGCCCCTGACCAAGTTGCAGCTCGGCAAAGTTGTAAAGCCGAGACCCCTCGGGCAGCCGCCCAAGATGAGCCCACTTTCCTCGTGGAATGGGATTTCACTGATTTAGGATGCGGCAATCCAGCCGCAGAATGCGCCAGCTGAATTGTGCTACAAATCCAGCGAGCAATAGTCTGCTTAGAAGCAGGAGCACCTATCTTGTTGGGTGCATACAGGACAAAAAGCGAGTCAGTCTTCCTGACTCCAGCCATCCTGGAAACATAAAGTTTCAAGGCCCTGACTACATCCAGTAACTTGGAATCCTCCAAGTCCCTAGTAGCCGCAGGCACCACAATAGGTTGGTTCAAGTGAAAAGCAGATACCACCTTAGGGAGAAACTGGGGACGAGTCCTCAATTCTGCCCTATCCATATGGAAAATCAGATAAGGGCTTTTACAAGACAAAGCCGCCAATTCTGACACACGCCTGGCCGAAGCCAAGGCCAATAACATGACCACTTTCCACGTGAGATATTTCAGATCCACAGTTTTAAGTGGTTCAAACCAATGTGATTTTAGGAAACTCAACACCACATTGAGATCCCAAGGTGCCACGGGAGGCACAAAAGGGGGCTGAATATGAAGCACTCCCTTTACAAAAGTTTGAACTTCAGGCAGTGAAGCCAGTTCTTTCTGGAAGAAAATCGACAGGGCCGAAATCTGGACCTTAATGGAACACAATTTTAGGCCCATAGTCACTCCCGACTGTAGGAAGTGCAGAAACCGACCCAGCTGAAATTCCTCTGTTGGGGCCTTCCTGGCATCACACCACGCAACATATTTTCGCCAAATACGGTGATAATGGTTTGCGGTTACTTCTTTCCTGGCTTTTATCAGCGTAGGAATGACTTCCTCCGGAATGCCCTTTTCCTTTAGGATCCGGAATTCAACCGCCATGCCGTCAAACGCAGCCGCGGTAAGTCTTGGAACAGACAGGGCCCCTGCTGTAGCAGATCCTGTCTGAGCGGTAGAGGCCATGGGTCCTCTGATATCATTTCTTGAAGTTCTGGGTACCAAGCCCTTCTTGGCCAATCCGGAACCACGAGTATCGTTCTTACTCCTCGCCTTCTTATTATTCTCAGTACCTTTAGTATGAGAGGCAGAGGAGGGAACACATAAACCGACTGGTACACCCACGGTGTCACTAGAGCGTCCACAGCTATCGCCTGAGGGTCCCTTGACCTGGCGCAATATCTCTTTAGCTTTTTGTTGAGGTGGGACGCCATCATGTCCACCTGTGGCCTTTCCCAACGGTTTACCAACAGTAGGAAGACTTCTGGATGAAGTCCCCACTCTCCCGGGTGTAGGTCGTGTCTGCTGAGGAAGTCTGCTTCCCAGTTGTCCACTCCCGGAATGAACACTGCTGACAGTGCTAAGACGTGATTTTCCGCCCATCGGAGAATCCTTGTGGCTTCTGCCATCGCCATCCTGCTTCTTGTGCCGCCCTGTCGGTTCACATGGGCGACTGCCGTGATGTTGTCTGACTGGATCAGTACCGGCTGGTTTCGAAGCAGGGGTTTTGCCTGACTTAGGGCATTGTAAATGGCCCTCAGTTCCAGAATATTTATGTGCAGGGAAGTCTCCTGACTTGACCATAGTCCTTGGAAGTTTCTTCCCTGTGTGACTGCTCCCCAGCCTCGAAGGCTGGCATCCGTGGTCACCAGGACCCAGTCCTGTATGCCGAAACTGCGGCCCTCTAGAAGATGAGCACTCTGCAGCCACCACAGTAGAGACACCCTGGTCCTTGGAGACAGGGTTATCAGTTGATGCATCTGAAGATGCGATCCCGACCACTTGTCCAAGAGGTCCCACTGGAAGGTCCTTGCATGGAACCTGCCGAATGGAATTGCTTCGTATGAAGCCACCATTTTTCCCAGGACTCGTGTGCAGTGATGCACCGATACCCGTTTTGGTTTTAGGAGGTCTCTGACTAGAGATGACAGCTCCTTGGCTTTCTCCTGTGGGAGAAACACTTTTTTCAGTTCTGTGTCCAAAATCATCCCCAGGAACAGTAAGCGAGTGGAAGGAACCAGTTGTGACTTTGGAATGTTTAGAATCCAGCCATGCTGTTGTAGCACTTCCCGAGATAGTGCTACTCCGACCAGTAACTGCTCCCTGGACCTCGCCTTTATAAGGAGATCGTCCAAGTACGGGATAATTAAAACTCCCTTTTTTCGAAGGAGTATCATCATTTCTGCCATTACTTTGGTAAACACCCTCGGTGCCGTGGACAGTCCAAACGGTAGTGTCTGGAATTGGTAATGGCAATCCTGTACCACAAATCTGAGGTACTCCTGGTGAGGAAGGTAAATGGGGACATGCAGGTAAGCATCCTTGATGTCCAGGGATACCATGTAATCCCCCTCGTCCAGGCTTGCAATAACCGCCCTGAGCGATTCCATCTTGAAATTGAATTTTGTTATGTAAGTGTTCAAGGATTTCAAATTTAAAATGGGTCTCACCGAACCGTCTGGTTTCAGTACCACAAACAGTGTGGAATAGTAGCCCCGGCCTTGTTGAAGTAGGGGTACCTTGACTATCACCTGCTGGGAATACAGCTTGTGAATGGCCTCTAGCACAGCCTCCCTGCCCGAGGGAGTCGTCGGTAAGGCCGATTTGAGGAAACGGCGGGGGGGAGGCGCCTCGAATTCCAGCTTGTACCCCAGAGATACTATTTGAAGGATCCAGGGATCCACCCGTGAGCGAGCCCACTGATCGCTGAAATTCTTGAGGCGGCCCCCCACCGTACCTGGCTCCGCCTGTGGAGCCCCACCGTCATGCGGCGGATTTGGAAGAAGCGGGGGAGGACTTTTGGTCCTGGGAACCTGCTGTGTGTTGCAGCTTTTTCCCCCTTCCTCTGCCTCTAGACAGAAAGGACCCGCCTTTTCCCCGCCTGTTTTTCTGGGGTCGAAAGGACTGTACTTGGTAATACGGTGCTTTCTTAGGCTGTGAGGGGACATGGGGCAAAAATGCAGACTTCCCAGCTGTTGCTGTGGAAACAAGGTCTGAGAGACCGTCCCCGAATAACTCCTCACCCTTATAAGGCAAAACTTCCATGTGCCTTTTAGAATCTGCATCTCCTGTCCACTGCCGAGTCCATAAGCCTCTCCTAGCAGAAATGGACAATGCACTTATTCTAAATGCCAGCCGGCAGATCTCCCTCTGTGCATCTCTCATGTATAAGACTGAGTCTTTTATATGCTCTATGGTTAGCAATATAGTGTCTCTGTCTAGGGTGTCAATATTTTCCGACAGGGAATCTGACCAAGCAGCAGCAGCACTGCACATCCAGGCTGAAGCAATAGCTGGTCTCAGTATAACACCAGTGTGTGTGTATATAGACTTTAGGATAGCCTCCTGCTTTCTATCAGCAGGTTCCTTTAGGGCGGCCGTATCCGGAGACGGTAGTGCCACCTTTTTAGACAAACGTGTGAGCGCTTTATCCACCCTAGGGGGAGTTTCCCAACGTGACCTATCCTCTGGCGAGAAAGGGAACGCCATTAGTAATTTTTTTTAAATCACCAATTTTTTATCGGGGAAAGCCCACGCTTCTTCACACACATCATTCAATTCCTCAGATGGGGGAAAAACTATTAGTAGTTTTTTCTCCCCAAACATAATACCCTTTTTTGAGGTACCTGGGTTTATATCAGAAAGGTGTAATACCTTTTTCATTGCCTCAATCATGCCACAAATGGCCCTAGTGGACATTAAATTTGACTCATCGTCGTCGACACTTGCATCAGTATCCGTGTCGACATCTGTGTCTGCCATCTGAGGTAGTGGTCATTTCAGGGCCCCTGACGGCCTTTGAATCGTCTGGGCAGGCACGAGCTGAGAAGCCGGCTGTCCCGCATTTGGCATGTCGTCAAATTTTTTATGTAAGGAGTCGACACTTGCACGTAATTCCTTCCATAAGTCCATCCACTCAGGTGTCTGCCCCGCAGGGGGTGACAACACATTTATAGGCATCTGCTCCGCCTCCACATAAGTCTCCTCATCAAACATGTCGACACAGCCGTACCGACACACCACACACACACAGGGAATGCTCTTAAAAGAGACAGGACAACACAAAAGCCCTTTGGTGAGACAGAGAGAGAGTATGCCAGCACACACCAGAGCGCTATAATAATGCAGGGACTAACTGAATTATGACCCTTTATAGCTGCTTATTGTATTAAACTGCGTCCAAATTTAGTGCCCCCCTCTCTTTTTTACCCTTTCTGTAGTGTAGACTGCAGGGGAGAGTCAGGGAGCTTCCTTCCAGCGGAACTGTGAGGGAATAATGGCGCCAGTGTGCTGAGGGAGATGGCTCCGCCCCTTTTTTGGCTGACTTTTCTCCCGCTTTTTTCTGTATTCTGGCAGGGGTAATTACCACATATATAGCCTCTGGGGCTATATATTGTGGTTATTTTGCCAGCCAAGGTGATATTATTGCTTCTCAGGGCGCCCCCCCCCCCCAGCGCCCTGCACCCTCAGTGACCAGAGTGTGAAGTGTGTATGAGGAGCAATGGCGCACAGCTGCAGTGCTGTGCGCTACCTTGGTGAAGACTGAAGTCTTCTGCCGCTGATTTTCCAGACCATCTTCATGCTTCTGGCTCTGTAAGGGGGACGGCGGCGCGGCTCCGGGAACGAACACCAAGGACGGGTCCTGCGGTCGATCCCTCTGGAGCTAATGGTGTCCAGTAGCCTAAGAAGCCCAAGCTAGCTGCAAGCAGGTAGGTTCGCTTCTTCTCCCCTTAGTCCCTCGATGCAGTGAGCCTGTTGCCAGCAGGTCTCACTGTAAAATAAAAAACCTAATTTAAACTTTCTTTCTAGAAGCTCAGGAGAGCTCCTAGTGTGCAACCAGCTCGGGCCGGGCATAGAAATCTAACTGAGGTCTGGAGGAGGGGCATAGAGGGAGGAGCCAGTGCACACCAGATAGTACCAAATCTTTCTTATAGAGTGCCCAGTCTCCTGCGGAGCCCGTCTATTCCCCATGGTCCTTACGGAGTCCCCAGCATCCACTAGGACGTCAGAGAAATAATTATTAAGATGATCTGCTATTACATTGTCTCCCTCAACAAGACTCCCAATCTCTGTTTTTAGTTTTATTATTCCGCCTTTTGTTTTTCTCCTTTCGTTTATATACCTAAAAAAAAGTTTTGTCTCCTTTACCCACTGACTGGGCCATTTTCTAATCAGCTTGACTCTCCCCTCTTAGAATGCCATTTCATAGTGTTCACAAACCTACAGCATTTTTCTATATTTATGCAGTACTTCTTATACAGTACTTGAATACTCCCCTGCTCATGGGATATCTTGTCTTGTTTAGCGTTAATGAGTAAGATCTATTTTAGATATGACAGCTCCAAGCAAAGCTCAACAGAATGATATGAGAAAAAGGAAATATTCCTGTCCCCTGCACACAATAAAGATGCCACTGTGCCAATTTATAGCAGAATAACAAGGCTCTGTACACTTAAGCAACATACTCATTCACAATTCAGGTCCAGTAAGGGGACTATGGCTGCAGCTCTTCCGTCCTAAATTCTATGATCTCTGCAGTGTAAAGCTAATGACCTACACATATCAATATCCTGCTTCCTCTTCTCTTCAGAGGCATAATTCCTATAATCATTATAAGTTCATAAACCATGTTATTGTGTTTCTAGGAAACATCCAATTTGGTTCAAAGGCAACATAAAATAACAGTATCGGATTTCCCCTTCTTGGCAAATGCACATAAAAGTGAAGTAATTTCTAATTATCTTTGGATTTATTGCGCCACAATTATCATGAGGAGCTGAGGTAGAAATATTGTGATTATATTTCTTTATAAAATGTACAAATCAATGCAAAAACATTCTTTACAATGTCTTTAAAAAGTATTCTAACCCCAAGCCATTTTTCCCATTTTATTAAGAATTGCTGTATCCATGATGAAAGAAAATAGAATGTGAAAAACGGTAAAGCGGGTAAATACTGTATAGACTTTATAATTAAGGTTTATTTCCCCAAAATACACTTTTAGGATTACTGTTACTATGGCACAATTATATTGAAGTATAAACACCATTAATCCCCTTACGAAATAGAGATTCTAAGATTTGATATTGTCGCGCATGGGGCAGTCGGAAAGTCGGTAAGTATAAAGGTGCATGCACACTGGGCGTTTTTGCCCAGCGTGTATGCACAGCGATGATGGTACCATCACTGGCTGGAAAAATGCTCAGTGCATACACACTGAGCAATTTTTACCTGGCCCAGCGATGTACAAGGGGGGTGAACCACTTTCCACTGTAGGAGTCACTCGGCTGTTCAAACAGCCCAACGGACGGCGGCGGCTGGCGATGATGTGGGAGCGCGCATCAGCGCTCACCGCCCGGCCATACAAACTGGCCGAGTTTGAGCTCAAAGTAGCTCAAAACACCAAAAGTGGGCTACGTTGAGCTCAACATCAGCTAGTGTGTATGGGCCTTAAGACAATGTAGCCATAGATGCAAGTAGCCTGATCTATTACTGTACGAATATCTGATCAACGGGTTCCAATGTATATATAGACAATTAAAATATAGACAGTCATTATGTTGACACCATATAGTCGACAGTGTCAAAAGGTCAACAAGGTCAATAGGCAGACACTTTTTTTTTCAAGCTTTTACAACTTTTGCCTTATTTACTATCCATGTCACAAACTATTACCTTTAGCAACATTGTGGTGAGTGAAGCGAGCCCACGAGGGGACCAAGTTCAACAAATCTGGGTAAAAATTTTTTAAAAACACGAAATAACACATGTGCACAAAAAATTGTGTTGACCCTTTGACCCTGTCGACCTTTAGACTGTTGACCTTTTGACTCGGTCAACCTTTGGACCCTGAAGACCTTTTGACTATCGACCCGATGGGGTTGACCTAATCTATACCACACCCTTGATCCAATAATGCAGGGGTTTGTTCATGTGCAGTTTGTTCATGTGGAAAATGAGTGGATACTGACTTTATTTTAACGAGGCATAATAAACATTATGTTTTAATATTATCATTATAACTTCAACAAGAGTGCACCCAAACAAGAGTCTTCTGTATTCCATTTTTGCTTAAGCTGTTTTCTGACTCTGGGTGCACCACCAGACTTTAACTAGAGATTTTCTCTGTATATATGAATACTGGTCTATATAAACACATGTAATTGTGTAAGACTGGTGCGGAATCACCAACCTTCCTTGGTTGACCTTTTGACTCGGTCAACCTTTGGACCCTGAAGACCTTTTGACTATCGACCCTATGGGGTTGACCTAATCTATACCACACTCTTGATCCACTAATGCAGGGGTTTGTTCATGTGCAAGTGGGAACTTGTGCCACCCATTTATTTGTTTAATGCCGCCTGCCACAACCATCATTAGTATCTGCACTTGCACCAGTCCCCTGCTAGGTGCTAGAGATATGTTGAACTAGATACAAGTACTTTTTGTGCAGGCGCTAAAGTATCACTCAATATCACTTTTCTATATTGTATGTTTTCATGATTTAACTGCATGGTATAATTCTGCTTGTGTTTGCATAAAAAGATTTTTTTCTGTCTACACAAGAAAAAAAACCCAACAACATAAACATCTAATACAACATCTTGCACTGTTGACCTGATTGTACACTGGTGTGGGTGAAAACAATTAAGCACAAATGTTCATATGCTAATATTTTTTATTTTAATTTATATTATGAATTGACATCAAAATACATATGTTTTTAATGTTCAAACTTAAAAATAATGTTGACAATTGTTATAGGAATATATATTAATGCCCTAAGAGGTGGATCGGCATTATTGTTAAGCATGCATATAGTGAAACTATATAAAAAAATAGAAACTATACTATATAGAATAGAAACTATATAAAAAAAATAGAAAAATTGAGTGTATAAAAGATTTTTTGTATTGATTGTCCTAGCCTTTATTCGGGCTATCAGAAAGGGGAATATTTAAAAGTCAAGTCCCTTAACTCCAGGCAATAGATGACAGGGACAAAGTCCTGATTTGATTTAAGCTGGCAGACCCACAATAGAATCACTTGTACCTTATGTTAAACAGTATCTCACTGCCCAAATTTCACGAAAGAACAAATCCGGGCAAGTGGCATCCGACTTAGTATAGGCTGTATGCACAAAACCATAATTTGCATCTGTGAACATGTGCTGTAAATAATGGCACTTCAATGACCAACATGTCACTAAACTAGTATATCTCAGCCTGAGACTAAATTTTTTTATGGGTCTATTTGGTAAAGGGTAATAAAAAATCCCTATGTCTGGTAAAAACTAGTGCTCGGTATTTGCCATAATGACCATCTAATTTTTTATTTTCACCTTTCCTGAATGGCAATAACAGAAGAAAAGCGGTGGCAGAACACATACTGCCATGTTACTTGTTATATAGACAAGCACATCAAAAGTCATGAGGATGAGTCCCACTCACTCACTAGTTATAGACAGTAGTTGTCTGGTGACTGGTGTGATAACAAGACATTGGGGGTCATTCCGAGTTGATCGCTCGCTAGCTAGTTTTAGCAGTCATGCAAACACTATGCCGCCACCCACTGGGGAGTGTATTTTAGCTTAGCAGAAGTGCGAACGCATGTGCAGCCGAGCTCTGCAAAAACAGTTTGTGTAGTTTCTGAGTAGCTCTGAACCTACTCAACGCTTGCGATCACTTCAGCCTATTTGTGTTCGGATTTGACGTCATACACCCGCCCAGCAAACGCCCAGCCACGCCTGCGTTTTTGCAAACACTCCCTGAAAATGGTCAGTTGACACCCAGAAACGCCCCCTTTCCTGTCAATCTTCTTGCAGCCGTCAATGTGACTGAAAACTTTGCTACAACCTGTGCACAACCACAACAAGCTTTATACCCGTACGACGTGCGTGCGCATTGCGGCCCATACGCATGCGCAGAAATGCCGAGTTTTCACCTGATCGCCGCGCTGCGAAAATCGGCAGCGAGCTATCAACTCGGTATGACCCCCAAAATCCCTACATTATAGAGATCCGTATGAAGTTAAATTATGCTGCCTTGTAATACACAACTATTTCTAGGCCTTGTTTTGTGCTTCATTAGATACGTGTTCATGTATCTTGCTACTTGTTTCCAGAAACAATTTCTTTTCTCAATGGCCAACACACATCCCTATGCGTCAGCTCTAATGGATGACTTGCTTTGCTTCGAGCAGCTTTACAAAGGGCACCTTTTGTAGCCTTTTTTTTAAATGCTGCATATGCATTGGATAAGTGCTTTGCATGATAATTTAGATAAATCAGAAGTCCTGTTTTTGTTCAGCATATATTTTGTTGCATCTGGATGACTGTGTGCCAGGCGCCAGTGACATGTGCACAGCCACATCTGATGAGAGGGCAGAGTGGTCATGTGATATTGCCTCTCTCCGCTCCACAGCTCATGCCGGTGATCAGCATTTTCCTGAGCTACATTTTCTGAACTGTGGTGAATTGTGCATTTTTGCTTTTGAAATTATACAATTTTTATATTGGCCAAGCATTTCCCAGACATGAGGCTCCGTTATTTATTTATTTATTATTATTATTTATTACCAGCACATTCCATTGCCCTTCTAAAACTGGGTACACACTTAAACGATGGTGTGACACGGCGATGTGATGTACGAGGGGTGTATGTGATGTACGAGGGGTGTATGTGATGTACGAGGGGTGTGCAATAAGTTTGCAGAGGAACAAAAATAATTTTATTTAGAAGCATAAGGCCTAATTCAGCTTGAGTTGCCCCCCCCCCCCCCCTAAAATGTGAAGAGCTTGCATCCTTAGGGTAGCCCCCTGCCGGTCCACCAAGTCTTGGGTTGCGGCGGTTGCGTGTGATGTCACTCGGCTGCCTCGGGCCACCCCGCGAATGTCCGGACCACGTCTGCCAATGCCACGCTGCCGCCCATAAAACGCTGCGATGCTGCCCCTTCACTACTCCTGCCGGGACATAGATTGCGATCGCAATCTAAGTCTTCTACATGCGGGTGGCAGCGTGTGCGCATGCGCAGAAGTGCAGAAATTGCCAATTAGTGATGTCAGTACTTCAGCGATCCAACCTGAATCGGCCACATAGTGAACATTCCATTTTTACAAAGTATTCACCAGAGTCTATGCAAAGTTATATGCGCTCAAACCACTTGGTGAAGAAGCTGGACCAGTCTGAACTATGTATGTCTCCCACATTCATCTTGCACTTGATTTTATGGGAACACAAAGAAGTCGGAGGGAGCCAGGTCTGGACTGTACGGTGGATGACTAAGCTTCTGGATGCATTCATGGGCCAGAAAATCCACCACTTTCCTGGACTTATGGGCAGGTGCATTGTGGTGACGGAGAAGTTCACAATGAGCGCGAGTTTTGGATGGCACCTGGAAATGCCTTCCAGCACTTTTGGCAGGCATTGGTTGGCGTATCAGTCCCCAGTGACAGTTTGTTGTCGCACGAGTGCTATGGTAGATACAAGACCAGTCTTGGTCACAAAAACAGGCATCAACTTCTGTGGCAGTGCACTTTCAGCTGGGGTCCACTGGGCCTACTGTCGTTTAGTTTCACGGTCAAAACTGTAGATCCAGTATTCATCCACTGATGATCTTCCCAGACAGAGTTTGAGCGACAGTCATCAAACCTGGCCAGCATGTTAGGACATCCAGTGTGCAGAAACCTTGCTCAGGCCAAGTTTTTTTGCGAAGTATCAAGCAGATGGACCCCGATAAGATGCCTATCTCCTTCTCTAAATGGGTCACAGTCAACCTGGCATCCAAATCAGCTATGGCCTGCACGTCAACAATATTGTTCTCAGTGATGGTGGACAGGCCACTGCAGCGCTCCTCTTCTTCCAGGGATTGTCTCCCACGCCGAAATTTTGATTCCTCACCAAAAGCAGCTTGCAGTCGGTCAAAATGCTCCTGCTGTCGCAGACCACTAATGTAGTTGTAGAGGATCATGGCTCTCCAGTAGCCTCTGTTGAGCTCCATAACGAGTTTGTGAAGGAAGTGAACATGCTGACTTCTTTGGTGTGCAGTGCTGCTTATATACAGTACGGTTCTGTGCCTTGACATTTTACAATAACTAGTCAGAAATTGCAGTTCACAACCATACTGATTGTGTCTACTCTACCTCTGCACTGCACATCCGGAAACTTATTGCACACCCCTCTTAACAATATATCGCATCACAATACACAGGGCCTTATTTAGAAACATACATAAACCTGATAGTTTTCGTACATCTCCAATGTTTGTGGGACTGTGTATACACAGAACAAGCCCTGCGAGATTGCATGCAGTGCTCCAGGGCGACGCTGAATTGTATTGTATACCTCCCAACTTCTTAAAATGGTAATGAGGACTTGCATGCACACGGCATCTATTCACCGCTTGCTTGCTAAGTAGACCAGCGGGTGAGGAGGCCTCCAAAACTCTCTTCCACTGCAGAACACTGCAGCCTACAGATGGGGCGGCGGAATAGTGGCCGATAAGTTTGCGTGTATTTTCTCACTGCACAGCTTTTCGTAGCCACAAGCCTGACTTGCAGCTGTGTATGACTTGGGGGCTGGAGCTGAGCAGAGGGTATTGGGGGGGGGAGCAAAGGTGGTATTATGTAGCTTTGCCTAGAAACTTTGCACTGTCCCTGATAATTTCACTGGCACTATGAAGAATGGTTCGGTACTACTCTTGTATAAGGACATGCTTTACTCATAAGCTAACACAAAATCCCTGGCACGGTATCCACATTAAGGATATAGGGGGAGATGTACTAAGAAATTAAAAGACTGGAGAAGTGAGCCAGAAGAGAAGTTGACCATGGCAACCAATTAGCTGCTCTGTATAATTTTATAGTATGCAAATTATAAATGTTAATTCAATGCTGATTGGCTGCCATGGGCAACTTCTCCACTGGATCACTTCTCCACTTTTTTCACTGCTTAGTACATCTACCCCATGGCATAGAAGTTAACCCTAAGCAGCTGGTTCAATTAAATACTGTAGGTTGAGAGTGTTTGTTTTCTGAAGCTAATCTGCACTGTGCTAACTTATTTGTATGGAACTTACATTACTGTAGGATCCAATGCTTTAGAAGTGACACTTTAATTAAACAGCATTTATTCATATATCATAAAGAAGACCGATTATAAAGCACAATAAAAAAGCTACATAGCGTCACATGTCCCAATTTACAAAGATACATGAAATAAACCTCTGCTAATAAAGTACACATGTATGCAGGCCCGGCGCTACCCGCTCAGCAAAGGGATGTAGTGCAGGTAGGCGCCGGGCAGGAGAGGCGCTTTCACTGCTCTGCATCCCTGCTGTTCCTCCTGCTGCTGCTGCGCCTGTCACACTGACAGGCAGCCGCAGCAGCGCCGGCAGCATGAATCCTTCTCCTCTCTCCCCTGTGACAGTGAGAGGAGCTTCCCGCAGCCCCGCAAACCTTGCCAGCCCTCCCGGATTCTAGCATTACCTCCATGAAAATGCTGGGGGTGGGGCCTGCACAGGAGACGTGGTAGCCGTTCTGCTGTGCGGTAGAGCCAGGCAGTCTGAGCGGAGGCAGTGTCGGGGGAATACCCAGCGGTGCAGCCCATACAGTTAAGCACAATGAGCCGGCAGGCAGGGCTTTACTTCACTGTGGCTGGCCCCGCCCACCACACTCTTGAGTGCACAGCATGTAATGGCCCAGCCCCAGCCTTCCTCTTCCAAGTTCCTGCACTGACCTGCCTTCCCACACTGACCACACTGTCCCGGGGGAAACAAAGCTACAGTAAGTGTGTGTGTGTGTGTGTGGGGGGGGGGGGGGGGGGGGGGTGTACTGGGGTTAATATGGGGGAGGGGGGGCTTTGTATTAAGTACTTTAATGTGGTGATGTGGGTCAAATGAGGGGGGGGGGGTTGTGTATAATCAGTATATGTGTGTATAATATAATATGGTGCAGTGTGTACTAGGTATAATATGAGGGGAAGAGTGGTAGTGTATAATACAATATATGTTGTTGTGTGTACTGGGTATATTATGGGGGGAGGGGGGCTTGTGTTATGTAATATGGTGCTGGGTGCACTGGGTATAATATGAGAGGGGGTTGTGTATAATAGAGTATATTGTGCTATGTGTACTGTTTCTGTTATGGGGGAGGGGGACTGTTTGTGGTAGTGTGCACTGGGTGTGTGTACTGGTGCTATGTGTACTGAGTGTATTATGGGCGAGGGAGGTGGGCTGTATATTATGGAATATGTGTGTGTGTATATATATATATATATATATATATTCAGTAAACAGATACAGGTGCACTGGTAAATCTAGTCCACAGGACACCAGTCCGGGCTCAAGCATGTATGCTTAACAACCGCAGCAAATCTCTTCTTAAATAACTTCGAACTCCAAGAGTAAAATCTTTCTAAAAACAAGGATGAAGAGAGATTGCGCTCATAGTGCAAATCAATTTTTATTACGTAAAACAATATGACAGGACAGGTCAGACAATGATGGTAAGACTCGTACCCTGATCACCCACACTGTGGGCTGGTTACTACATTGTAGAATGTACTTCACAAGGCTAATGCTGCATACCGCCGTCCACTACCCGGGACCATACACTGCGCCTCCAGCTGTGGATAACTCGTTGGGGCGTGGCCTGCAGGACGCTCTATTCTCCATTTGAATTGTTCATTCTGACTGGTCCCATGTAGTAACCAGCCCACAGTGTGGGTGATCAGGGTACGAGTCTTACCATCATTGTCTGACCTGTCCTGTGATATTGTTTTTACTTAATAAAAATTGATATGCACTATGAGTGCAATCTCTCTTCATCCTTGTTTTTAGAAATATATATATATATATATATATATATAAATTTACACAGAGTCCTGCACTAGTGTACAGTGTCCATCTCTTTTCACAAATGTTTTTTTCCCGCTTATAGTACTATAGTTTTCACCTGCCGTTGCAGGACACACCCCTGAGCAGAGGTGAAAGTATGGCGTTAAGAGATTGACAGCCGGTACGCCGTACCGCCCGTCCCGCAGCTGCTATGAACGCTTTTGTATTAAAGTACCCATGTCATAACAGGATGCTGGTTGGCTGAGAATGGCTGTCTCTCAACCAACCAGCGGCCTGTTACCATGGTAACGGCCGCTAACGAGGCGGGGAAGCAGCGCTGTTCCTGGCTTTGTCTGTCCTACATGCTCAGCGTGCTGTCTCATTCCCCTGCTGCATGTGCTACTAGCTCCCCTGGTGTGATCCTTCTGGCTCCGGAGCTCTGGGGATTTGTCTGCGGGGATGGTGCTGCTGCTGCTTCCCACGGTGCACGGCCAGTGTTGAAGGTGAGTGCCTGCATCTGGTCCCACTCTCCCCACTATACCACCAAGAGTTGTTTCTGCTTGCACCACTGCCTGAGTGGCAATAAATACGCCCAAAGGTGGAGCTAGGCACGCTCTTTGGGCTGAGCGTGGCACACCCTCAACAGCGAACCGCGCAAAGCATTCTGGTACCACCTGATATCTCCCTGAAACAAGTTTTCAAAAGTAGGCAAGTATGGTGGGTGTGTGTGTGTGTGTCTATGTATGTATGTATGTATGTATGTATGTATGTGTGTGTTTGTATTTATTAGTGATGAGCACCGGAAATTTTTCGGGTTTTGTGTTTTGGTTTTGGGTTCGGTTCCGCGGCCGTGTTTTGGGTTCGAACGCGTTTTGGCAAAACCTCACCGAATTTTTTTTGTCGGATTCGGGTGTGTTTTGGATTCGGGTGTTTTTTTCAAAAAACCCTAAAAAACAGCTTAAATCATAGAATTTGGGGGTCATTTTGATCCCAAAGTATTATTAACCTCAATAATCATAATTTCCACTCATTTTCAGTCTATTCTGAACACCTCACACCTCACAATATTATTTTTAGTCCTAAAATTTGCACCGAGGTCGCTGGATGGCTAAGCTAAGCGACCCAAGTGGCCGACACAAACACCTGGCCCATCTAGGAGTGGCACTGCAGTGTCACGCAGGATGGCCCTTCCAAAAAACACTCCCCAAACAGCACATGACGCAAAGAAAAAAAGAGGCACAATGAGGTAGCTGTGTGAGTAAGCTAAGCGACCCTAGTGGCCGACACAAACACCTGGCCCATCTAGGAGTGGCACTGCAGTGTCACGCAGGATGGCCCTTCCAAAAAACACTCCCCAAACAGCACATGACGCAAAGAAAAAAAGAGGTGCAATGAGGTAGCTGTGTGAGTAAGCTAAGCGACCCTAGTGGCCGACACAAACACCTGGCCCATCTAGGAGTGGCACTGCAGTGTCACGCAGGATGGCCCTTCCAAAAAACACCCCCCAAACAGCACATGACGCAAAGAAAAATGAAAGAAAAAAGAGGTGCAAGATGGAATTGTCCTTGGGCCCTCCCACCCACCCTTATGTTGTATAAACAGGACATGCACACTTTAACCAACCCATCATTTCAGTGACAGGGTCTGCCACACGACCGTGACTGAAATGACGGGTTGGTTTGGACCCCCACCAAAAAAGAAGCAATTAATCTCTCCTTGCACAAACTGGCTCTACAGAGGCAAGATGTCCACCTCATCATCATCCTCCGATATATCACCGTGTACATCCTCCTCCTCACAGATTATCAATTCGTCCCCACTGGAATCCACCATCTCAGCTCCCTGTGTACTACTTTGTGGAGGCAATTGCTGCTGGTCAATGTCTCCACGGAGGAATTGATTATAATTCATTTTAATGAACATCATCTTCTCCACATTTTCTGGATGTAACCTCGTACGCCGATTGCTGACAAGGTGAGCGGCGGCACTAAACACTCTTTCGGAGTACACACTTGTGGGAGGGCAACTTAGGTAGAATAAAGCCAGTTTGTGCAAGGGCCTCCAAATTGCCTCTTTTTCCTGCCAGTATAAGTACGGATTGTCTGACGTGCCTACTTGGATGCGGTCACTCATATAATCCTCCACCATTCTTTCAATGGGGAGAGAATCATATGCAGTGACAGTAGACGACATGTCCGTAATCGTTGTCAGGTCCTTCAGTCCGGACCAGATGTCAGCATCAGCAGTCGCTCCAGACTGCCCTGCATCACCGCCAGCGGGTGGGCTCGGAATTCTGAGCCTTTTCCTCGCACCCCCAGTTGCGGGAGAATGTGAAGGAGGAGATGTTGACAGGTCGCGTTCCGCTTGACTTGACAATTTTGTCACCAGCAGTTCTTTGAACCCCAGCAGACTTGTGTCTGCCGGAAAGAAAGATCCAAGGTAGGTTTTAAATCTAGGATCGAGCACGGTGGCCAAAATGTAGTGCTCTGATTTCAACAGATTGACCACCCGTGAATCCTTGTTAAGCGAATTAAGGGCTCCATCCACAAGTCCCACATGCCTAGCGGAATCGCTCTGTGTTAGCTCCTCCTTCAATGTCTCCAGCTTCTTCTGCAAAAGCCTGATGAGGGGAATGACCTGACTCAGGCTGGCAGTGTCTGAACTGACTTCACGTGTGGCAAGTTCAAAAGGTTGCAGAACCTTGCACAACGTTGAAATCATTCTCCACTGCGCTTGAGACAGGTGCATTCCACCTCCTATATCGTGCTCAGTTGTATAGGCTTGAATGGCCTTTTGCTGCTCCTCCAACCTCTGAAGCATATAGAGGGTTGAATTCCACCTCGTTACCACTTCTTGCTTCAGATGATGGCAGGGCAGGTTCAGGCGTTTTTGGTGGTGCTCCAGTCTTCTGTACGTGGTGCCTGTACGCCGAAAGTGTCTCGCAATTCTTCTGGCCACCGACAGCATCTCTTGCACGCCCCTCTCGTTTTTTAAATAATTCTGCACCACCAAATTCAAGGTATGTGCAAAACATGGGACGTGCTGGAATTTGCCCTTATTTAATGCACACACAATATTGCTGGCGTTGTCCGATGCCACAAATCCACAGGAGAGTCCAATTGGGGTAAGCCATTCTGCGATGATCTTCCTCAGTTGCCGTAAGAGGTTTTTAGCTGTGTGCGTATTCTGGAAAGCGGTGATACAAAGCGTAGCCTGCCTAGGAAAGAGTTGGTGTTTGCGAGATGCTGCTACTGGTGCCGCCGCTGCTGTTCTTGCGGCAGGAGTCCATACATCTACCCAGTGGGCTGTCACAGTCATATAGTCCTGAGCCTTCCCTGCTCCACTTGTCCACATGTCCGTGGTTAAGTGGACATTGGGTACAACTGCATTTTTTAGGACACTGGTGAGTCTTTTTCTGAGGTCTGTGTACATTTTCGGTATCGCCTGCCTAGAGAAATGGAACCTAGATGGTATTTGGTACCGGGGACACAGTACCTCCAACAAGTCTCTAGTTGCCTCTGCAGTAATGATGGATACCGGAACCACGTTTCTCCCCGCCCAGGATGCCAAGGCCTCAATTATCCGCTTTGCAGCAGGATGACTGCTGTGATATTTCATCTTCCTCGCAAAGGACTGTTGGACAGTCAATTGCTTGGTGGAAGTAGTAAAAGTGGGCTTACGAGTACGACTTCCCCTCTGGGATGACCATCGACTCCCAGCAGCAACAACAGCAGCGCCAGCAGCAGTAGGCGTTACACGCAAGGATGCATCGGAGGAATCCCAGGCAGGAGAGGACTCGTCATAATTGCCAGTGACATGGCCTGCAGGACTATTGGCATTCCTGGGGAAGGAGGAAATTGACACTGAGGGAGTTGGTGGGGTGGTTTGCGTGAGCTTGGTTACAAGAGGAAGGGATTTACTGGTCAGTGGACTGCTTCCGCTGTCGCCCAAAGTTTTTGAACTTGTCACTGACTTATGATGAATGCGCTGCAGGTGACGTATAAGGGAGGATGTTCCGAGGTGGTTAACGTCCTTACCCCTACTTATTACAGCTTGACAAAGGCAACACACGGCTTGACAAATGTTGTCCGCATTTCTGTTGAAATACTTCCACACCGAAGAGCTGATTTTTTTGGTATTTTCACCAGGCATGTCAATGGCCCTATTCCTCCCACGGACAACAGGTGTCTCCCCGGGTGCCTGACTTAAACAAACCACCTCACCATCAGAATCCTCCTGGTCAATTTCCTCCCCAGCGCCAGCAACACCCATATCCTCCTCATCCTGGTGTACTTCAACACTGACATCTTCAATCTGACTATCAGGAACTGGACTGCGGGTGCTCCTTCCAGCACTTTCAGGGGGCGTGCAAATGGTGGAAGGCGCATGCTCTTCACGTCCAGTGTTGGGAAGGTCAGGCATCGCAAACGACACAATTGGACTCTCCTTGTGGATTTGTGATTTCGAAGAACGCACAGTTCTTTGCTGTGCTTTTGCCAGCTTGAGTCTTTTCATTTTTCTAGCGAGAGGCTGAGTGCTTCCATCCTCATGTGAAGCTGAACCACTAGCCATGAACATAGGCCAGGGCCTCAGCCGTTCCTTGCCACTCCGTGTGGTAAATGGCATATTGGCAAGTTTACGCTTCTCCTCCGACAATTTTATTTTAGATTTTTGAGTCCTTTTTTTACTGATATTTGGTGTTTTGGATTTTACATGCTCTGTACTATGACATTGGGCATCGGCCTTGGCAGACGACGTTGCTGGCATTTCATCGTCCCGGCCATGACTAGTGGCAGCAGCTTCAGCACGAGGTGGAAGTCGATCTTGATCTTTCCCTATTTTTGGAACCTCAACATTTTTGTTCTCCATATTTTAATAGGCACAACTAAAAGGCACCTCAGGTAAACAATGGAGATGGATGGATACTAGTATACTTATGGATTGATGAGCGACTGCCGACACAGAGGTAGCTACAGCCGTGGACTACCGTACTGCGTCTGCTGCTAATATAGACTGGATGATAATGATATAAAAAATATATATATATATATCACTACTGCAGCCGGACAGGTATATATTATATAATGACGGACCTGCTGGACACTGTCAGCTCAGCACTGCAGTGCAGACTCCTAAAGTAAGCTACTAGTATCAAGAAGATAGGAAAAAAAAAACACCACAGGTAGGTGGTATACAATTATGGATGGACGAGCGACTGCCGACACAGAGGTAGCTACAGCCGTGGACTACCGTACTGCGTCTGCTGCTAATATAGACTGGATGATAATGATATAAAATATATATATATATATCACTACTGCAGCAGGACAGGTATATATGATATAATGACGGACCTGCTGGACACTGTCAGCTCAGCACTGCAGACTCCTAAAGTAAGCTACTAGTAGTATCAAGAAGATAGAAAAAAAAAAAACACCACAGGTAGGTGGTATACAATTATGGATGGACTAGCGACTGCCGACACAGAGGTAGCTACAGCCGTGGACTACCGTACTGCGTCTGCTGCTAATATAGACTGGATGATAATGATATAAAATATATATATATATATATCACTACTGCAGCAGGACAGGTATATATTATATAATGACGGACCTGCTGGACACTGTCAGCTCAGCACTGCAGACTCCTAAAGTAAGCTACTAGTAGTATCAAGAAGATAGAAAAAAAAAAAACACCACAGGTAGGTGGTATACAATTATGGATGGACTAGCGACTGCCGACACAGAGGTAGCTACAGCCGTGGACTACCGTACTGCGTCTGCTGCTAATATAGACTGGATGATAAAGATATAAAAAATATATATATATCACTACTGCAGCCGGACAGGTATATATTATATACGTATATACTGGACACTGTCAGCAGAATGCGTTTATAGAATAAAAACACCACACGACGATCACAATATACTGGTGGTCAGTGGTCACTGGTCAGTCACACTGGCACTGGCAGTGGCACTCTGGCAGCAAAAGTGTGCACTGTTAAAATATGTACTCCTGCTATAACTGCTCCCCAGTCTCCCCCACAATTAAGCTGTGTGAGCAGTGAGCACTCAGCACAGTCAGATATACAGTATTACATAGATGATGCAGCACACTGAGGGCACACTGAGGCTGAGCACAGATATGGTATGTGACTGTGTCACACTGTGTATCGTTTTTTTTTCAGGCAGAGAACGGATTAATTAAACTGGTGGTCACTGGTCACACTATCAGCAAGTAGTAGTGGTCACTGGTCAGTCACACTGGCACTGGCACTCTGGCAGCAAAAGTGTGCACTGTTAAAATATGTACTCCTGCTAACTGCTCCCCAGTCTCCCCCACAATTAAGCTGTGTGAGCAGTGAGCACTCAGCACAGTCAGATATACAGTATTACATAGATGATGCAGCACACTGAGGGCACACTGAGGCTGAGCACAGATATGGTATGTGACTGTGTCACACTGTGTATCGTTTTTTTTCAGGCAGAGAACGGATTAATTAAACTGGTGGTCACTGGTCACACTATCAGCAAGTAGTACTCCGTCCTAATATGCTCCCCAAAATTAGTAAATCAAGTGTCTCTAGACTCTCTACTCTACTCTAAACGGAGAGGACGCCAGCCACGTCCTCTCCCTATGAATCTCAATGCACGTGTGAAAATGGCGGCGACGCGCGGCTCCTTATATAGAATCCGAGTCTCGCGATAGAATACGAGCCTCGCGAGAATCCGACAGCGGGATGATGACGTTCGGGCGCGCTCGGGTTAGCCGAGCAAGGCGGGAAGATCCGAGTCTGCCTCGGACCCGTGTAAAAAGGCTGAAGTTCGGGGGGGTTCGGTTTCCGAGAAACCGAACCCGCTCATCTCTAGTATTTATGTGTATATGTATGTATGTGTATATCTGTGTGCAGGGCCATAACTAGCATAGAGTGTGTGTGGGCAGAGAGTTCACATCCATTGGCTTGTACGGATCTCCTGCAGCTCAGGGGCCCAAGAGGCCGTGGTAACCCCCCGGCCCTGCATGTAAAGTATGGGAGGGCGCAAATTTATATTTTGCAGTAGGGCGCCGAACACCCTAGCACCGGCCATGCATGTATGTATATTTCCAATACATGACCGCAGGATGTCATTTTTAGATTTACGCATAAGCTGCTTGCTTTCCCTTTTCATCTGTATCTCAGCCCACAATTATTATTCACTTTTCAGTAATTCCCATCTGCCATAAAAGAAGATAAGTGCTTGTTTATAGCACACATACAGGGGTCATTTTTATATGAAATGGAAATTGAATGAACTGCATTATCTTCATAAATAATTAGCTGCAGACCTTGACTTTCAATATCCCTTTGAGCAATTTTTATACATTGGTTGATACTTTTTAAATGTACATGATACGCCTATAATTACCCTTTGCACCCAACCTTAGTGTCTCATTCAAATTCACTGTACCTGCCTTGCTTCTCCATCCCTTATCAGGACCCAGCTTGCTTTGTGCTATGAGCCTAATTCAGACCTGATCACAGCAGCAAAATTGTTCTCTAATGGCCGGCCCTGTGATTGATAACTGTGAGCTAAGTGCCTAATGGCCAATATGGCCCAATGATGACCATGTATATTGAAATTTGCATGCATTAAGTACCAAATGTTATTATGGTTTAATTATTACCATGTATACAGAAGTTTGTGTAGCAATTTGCCTCTCTGAAGGTAACACTAATATACCTATGTTTGCACCTTATCTTTCCAGTGCAGCTGTTGTTAGTAACTTTTTAATCTTTTCTATACTTGCCACGCTTCACCCTATAGAATTTTTCTCACATGATTACACTACTTTTGCTGGGCATGGCATGTAAACACATGCCTCTATTCACTTTATCATTTTCTGTCACAGACAGGCTTTCCCGGCGCCTGCTACAGTTTGTGCACGTTGCCTAGCAACGCAACACGTCACTGGTGAGCCGCTCACGTGACTCACCCGGAAGTCCCGGACACAGACGCCGGGAACACCTCTCTTCTGTACTTCACGCTACTTAACAGGTGAGTGTTTCTTTGTTTGGTTTGGTTATTTTCTCTTTCACAGCACCAGGGTTTACTTACCTGAAGAAAAGGCTGCCATGCCTTGAAACGTCGTAAGATACCTGCTTCTTGTTTTTTCTTGTTTTGTTTGACACGATGCATTTTTGATGTCACTATGTTTTAAATATATATAACCTTTTTTGCTTAAGTCCATGGAGTGCCGCCTTATTTCCTTCGCTGCTAACACCTGAGCCACAGGTGGGGCAGGATATCTCCTCTATATATATATATATATATAGAGAGAGAGAGAGAGAGCGAGCGAGACGGGCGGCACTCCGCGGATTAAAAAAATACAGCAGCTAGACAAGCTTAATTTCAAAGTTTCAGGTGCTACTTTATTGGCACCTTTCGTCAGGATACAAACATAAGGGACAAAACATACTTATATAGATCCCAATGCCCAGAACCAAATCGCAATCCCCACCTACTTCCGGTCTCGGGCACCGCCGCATCACACGCCGGCCCGCAGCAGGAAACTATCACCATAGCAACACACCAACGTTGCTAGAGACCTCAGTGCGCCGGGCTTCCCGTCCACGGCACGCCCCCGGAAGCGCATCGGCCTGCGTCCTCCAATCGGCGGCCGGGAGAGGGGCCCGTAACCAAGGCAACATAAACAAAAAACGAACATACTGACTGCCTAACTTTAAAGAAGTCACAATAATCAATCTGAATCTAGCACAGAGAAATAACATTCCAAAAAAAGGCTAATTCAACCTAACAGCAAGACTACAAATGATATAATGATTAGTCTAGTCATGATCTTAATCATGATTGTTATAAACAAGGCCCCTAGCTAAGTTATATAAGGATCACATTACCAAGTCAATCTATTATAGCTAAATTGGTAACAATAACTACCACAATCAAATCTAGTATTGCAGCATATTAAACATAGCAAAGATAATCATACTTCATAATCTATTAGTAGAGAATAAACCTAGCTATGTATAAATTCATCATAAAAAACATAGAAAAGATACATTTTCATTGAGGTCCGCCGGTGAGATGGTATTGAGATCAAAAATCCATCGCGCCTCCAGTTGTAATAGCTTCTTGTCACGATCACCCCCTCTCGCCATTGGGGGGACGTGATCAACCAATTTATAGCGCAAAGTTGCCATGCTATGGCCTGCTTCCCTGAAATGACGCGCCACCGGTTGCTCAGTAGGTTTTCCTTCTAAAGCCATTCTGATGGCGGATCTATGTTGTGCTGCTCGTTCCCGGAAGGCACACACAGTTTTGCCTATATATGCCAGCCCGCATGGGCATTTAATAATATAAACTACAAACTTCGAAGTGCATGTCAGTACATGCTTAATAGCAATCTTTCTTCCGGAGTGAGGATGAAGCACTGAAGATCCAACTTCCAGGTATCTGCACGTCGTGCACCCTGTACATTTGTAAGAACCCGGAGGTTTACTTAGAAAATGTGATCTGAGTTCTCTTTGTGGTGAAACTATATCTGTATGGACTAGCCAGTCTTTCAAGTTTTTTCCTCTCCGATGACACTTAAGTAGAGCGCTGTCATTTAATGCAGGAATGGTCTTATCAGAACTCACAATTGGCCACAATAAATTGGCATTTTTCTTGATGACATTACTGGCCGTCGTGTAAGTAGTTACTAATGGTAATACTTTTCGTGCAGCTTTTGTTTTTCTTAATAAACATTGCTCACGTGGCACAGCAAGAGCTTTTTCCTTTGCTTTAATGAGATCATCCCTTCTATATCCCCTCTGGAGGAACTTGACCATCATATCATCAATTTCTTTCTCTGCATCCATGATATTACTTGAAATTCGTCTCGCTCTCAAAAACTGGGAATAAGGAAGTCCTTTTTTCATAGCTACTGGATGAAAGCTGTTTGCATGGAGTAATGTGTTCTTGTCCGTGGATTTGTGATACATGGATGTCACCAGCCCAGTACTGTTCCTTGTAATTTGAACATCCAAATAATGGATCGTGTCAGTACTCACATCATAAGTGAATTTGATGTTGTTGTCCATTTGATTAATTAATGTCATGTGTTTCACAAAATCCTCTTGTTTACCAGCCCAAATTATGAGCAGGTCATCAATGTAGCGTAAAAAGAGGGTCACATCATTGGCGAAGGGTACATTCTCCAAGAATAACTTTTTCTCGACTGACAGCATATACGCGTTAGCAAACGCTGGGGCCACGTTGCTCCCCATAGCACACCCCAAGCGTTGTAGATAAAACACCCCGTCAAACAGGAAAAAAATTTGTGTTAAAGTTTTCTCCAACAATAGCAGAAAAAATTCTATGTCAGGACCTTTGTAATGGGGGTTGTCCATCAAAAGTTGTCTCATCAGGTCACAAGAGCATTTACTCAAGACCAATAATCTCCAGGACGCCCAATAATCTCGGTTCGGGGATCTCTGTATAATGTGATATCTAGATATCTTGACTTCTATTTACAACCTGTGATTCAAGCAGAACCATCTGTACTTATGGACACTACACAGCTTTTACTTCGTCTTCAAGAATGTGCACAGTTACCTGATGAATGTGTTCTAGCCAGTATAGATGTGGTAAGTCTATACACCAATATACCACACAAGGAGGGAATTTCCTCGATGAGACAACTTTTGATGCACAACCCCCATTACAAAGGTCCTGACATAGAATTTTTTCTGCTATTGTTGGAGAAAACTTTAACACGAAATTTTTTCCTGTTTGACGGGGTGTTTTATCTGCAACGCTTGGGGTGTGCTATGGGGAGCAACGTGGCCCCAGCGTTTGCTAACGCGTATATGCTGTCAGTCGAGAAAAAGTTATTCTTGGAGAATGTACCCTTCGCCAATGATGTGACCCTCTTTTTACGCTACATTGATGACCTGTTCATAATTTGGGCTGGTAAACAAGAGGATTTTGTGAAACACATTACATTAATTAATCAAATGGACAACAACATCAAATTCACTTATGATGTGAGTACTGATACGATCCATTATTTGGATGTTCAAATTACAAGAAACAGTACTGTGCTGGTGACATCCATGTATCACAAATCCACGGACAAGAACACATTACTCCATGCAAACAGCTTTCATCCAGTAGCTATGAAAAAAGGACTTCCTTATTCCCAGTTTTTGAGAGCGAGACGAATTTCAAGTAATATCATGGATGCAGAGAAAGAAATTGATGATATGATGGTCAAGTTCCTCCAGAGGGGATATAGAAGGGATGATCTCATTAAAGCAAAGGAAAAAGCTTTTGCTGTGCCACGTGAGCAATGTTTATTAAGAAAAACAAAAGCTGCACGAAAAGTATTACCATTAGTAACTACTTACACGACGGCCAGTAATGTCATCAAGAAAAATGCCAATTTATTGTGGCCAATTGTGAGTTCTGATAAGACCATTCCTGCATTAAATGACAGCGCTCTACTTAAGTGTCATCGGAGAGGAAAAAACTTGAAAGACTGGCTAGTCCATACAGATATAGTTTCACCACAAAGAGAACTCAGATCACATTTTCTAAGTAAACCTCCGGGTTCTTACAAATGTACAGGGTGCACGACGTGCAGATACCTGGAAGTTGGATCTTCAGTGCTTCATCCTCACTCCGGAAGAAAGATTGCTATTAAGCATGTACTGACATGCACTTCGAAGTTTGTAGTTTATATTATTAAATGCCCATGCGGGCTGGCATATATAGGCAAAACTGTGTGTGCCTTCCGGGAACGAGCAGCACAACATAGATCCGCCATCAGAATGGCTTTAGAAGGAAAACCTACTGAGCAACCGGTGGCGCGTCATTTCAGGGAAGCAGGCCATAGCATGGCAACTTTGCGCTATAAATTGGTTGATCACGTCCCCCCAATGGCGAGAGGGGGTGATCGTGACAAGAAGCTATTACAACTGAAGGCGCGATGGATTTTTGATCTCAATACCATCTCACCTGCGGGCCTCAATGAAAATTTATCTTTTCTATGTTTTTTATGATGAATTTATACATAGCTAGGTTTATTCTCTGCTAATAGATTATGAAGTATGATTATCTTCGCTATGTTTAATATGCTGCAATACTAGATTTGATTGTGGTAGTTATTGTTACCAATTTAGCTATAATAGATTGACTTGGTAATGTGATCCTTATATAACTTAGCTAGGGGCCTTGTTTCTAACAATCATGTATGTGATGTATGATTAAGATCATGACTAGACTAATCATTATATCATTTGTAGTCTTGCTGTTAGGTTGAATTAGCCCTTTTTTGGAATGTTATTTCTCTGTGCTAGATTCAGATTGATTATTGTGACTTCTTTAAAGTTAGGCAGTCCGTATGTTCGTTTTTTGTTTTTGTTTATGTTGCCTTGGTTACGGGCCCCTCTCCCGGCCGCCGATTGGAGGACGCAGGCCGATGCGCTTCCGGGGGCGTGCCGTGGACGGGAAGCCCGGCGCACTGAGGTCTCTAGCAACGTTGGTGTGTTGCTATGGTGATAGTTTCCTGCTGCGGGCCGGCGTGTGACGCGGCGGTGCCCGCGACCGGAAGTAGGTGGGGATTGTGATTTGGTTCTGGGCATTGGGATCTATATAAGTATGTTTTGTCCCTTATGTTTGTATCCTGACGAAAGGTGCCAATAAAGTAGCACCTGAAACGTTGAAATTAAGCTTGTGTAGCTGCTGTATTTTTTGAATCCGTGGAGTGCCGCCCGTCTCGCTCTCTCTCTACATGTTCCTTCTGGATCGTGGGAAGGCACCCAGGTATTTAACATAAAATTACATGGAGTGCCGGTCATTGTGGATTTATATATATATATATATATATATATATATATATATATATATATATATATGTACACAGTATCTCAGAAATGCCATAGAAACAGTGATAACCAGTATATATTAGAGATGTGCACTTGAAATTTTTCGGGTTTTGTGTTTTGGTTTTGGGTTCGGTTCCGCGGCCGTGTTTTGGGTTCGACCGCGTTTTGGCAAAACCTCACCGAATTTTTTTTGTCGGATTCGGGTGTGTTTTGGATTCGGGTGTTTTTTTCAAAAAACACTAAAAAACAGCTTAAATCATAGAATTTGGGGGTCATTTTGATCCCAAAGTATTATTAACCTCAAAATCCATAATTTCCACTCATTTTCAGTCTATTCTGAATACCTCACACCTCACAATATTATTTTTAGTCCTAAAATTTGCACCAAGGTCGCTGGATGACTAAGCTAAGCGACCCTAGTGGCCGACACAAACACCGGGCCCATCTAGGAGTGGCACTGCAGTGTCACGCAGGATGGCCCTTCCAAAAAACACTCCCCAAACAGCACATGACGCAAAGAAAAAAAGAGGCGCAATGAGGTAGCTGTGTGAGTAAGATAAGCGACCCTAGTGGCCGGCACAAACACCGGGCCCATCTAGGAGTGGCACTGCAGTGTCACGCAGGATGGCCCTTCCAAAAAACACTCCCCAAACAGCACATGACGCAAAGAAAAAAAGAGGCGCAATGAGGTAGCTGTGTGAGTAAGATAAGCGACCCTAGTGGCCGACACAAACACCGGGCCCATCTAGGAGTGGCACTGCAGTGTCACGCAGGATGGCCCTTCCAAAAAACACTCCCCAAACAGCACATGACGCAAAGAAAAAAAGAGGCGCAATGAGGTAGCTGTGTGAGTAAGCTAAGCGACCCTAGTGGCCGACACAAACACCTGGCCCATCTAGGAGTGGCACTGCAGTGTCACGCAGGATGGCCCTTCCAAAAAACACTCCCCAAACAGCACATGACGCAAAGAAGAAAAAAAGAGGCGCAATGAGGTAGCTGTGTGAGTAAGATAAGCGACCCTAGTGGCCGACACAAACACCGGGCCCATCTAGGAGTGGCACTGCAGTGTCACGCAGGATGGCCCTTCCAAAAAACACTCCCCAAACAGCACATGACGCAAATAAAAATGAAAGAAAAAAGAGGTGCAAGATGGAATTGTCCTTGGGCCCTCCCACCCACCCTTATGTTGTATAAACAGGACATGCACACTTTAACCAACCCATCATTTCAGTGACAGGGTCTGCCACACGACTGTGACTGAAATGACGGGTTGGTTTGGACCCCCACCGAAAAAGAAGCAATTAATCTCTCCTTGCACAAACTGGCTCTACAGAGGCAAGATGTCCACCTCATCATCATCCTCCGATATATCACCGTGTACATCCCGCTCCTCACAGATTATCAATTCGTCCCCACTGGAATCCACCATCTCAGCTCCCTGTGTACTTTGTGGAGGCAATTGCTGCTGGTCAATGTCTCCACGGAGGAATTGATTATAATTCATTTTAATGAACATCATCTTCTCCACATTTTCTGGAAGTAACCTCGTACGCCGATTGCTGACAAGGTGAGCGGCGGCACTAAACACTCTTTCGGAGCACACACTTGTGGGAGGGCAACTTAGGTAGAATAAAGCCAGTTTGTGCAAGGGCCTCCAAATTGCCTCTTTTTCCTGCCAGTATAAGTACGGACTGTCTGACGTGCCTACTTGGATGCGGTCACTCATATAATCCTCCACCATTCTTTCAATGGTGACAGAATCATATGCAGTGACAGTAGACGACATGTCCGTAATCGTTGTCAGGTCCTTCAGTCCGGACCAGATGTCAGCATCAGCAGTCGCTCCAGACTGCCCTGCATCACCGCCAGCGGGTGGGCTCGGAATTCTGAGCCTTTTCCTCGCACCCCCAGTTGCGGGAGAATGTGAAGGAGGAGATGTTGACAGGTCGCGTTCCGCTTGACTTGACAATTTTGTCACCAGCAGGTCTTTGAACCCCAGCAGACTTGTGTCTGCCGGAAAGAGAGATCCAAGGTAGGTTTTAAATCTAGGATCGAGCACGGTGGCCAAAATGTAGTGCTCTGATTTCAACAGATTGACCACCCGTGAATCCTTGTTAAGCGAATTAAGGGCTGCATCCACAAGTCCCACATGCCTAGCGGAATCGCTCCCTTTTAGCTCCTCCTTCAATGCCTCCAGCTTCTTCTGCAAAAGCCTGATGAGGGGAATGACCTGACTCAGGCTGGCAGTGTCTGAACTGACTTCACGTGTGGCAAGTTCAAAAGGTTGCAGAACCTTGCACAACGTTGAAATCATTCTCCACTGCGCTTGAGACAGGTACATTCCACCTCCTATATCGTGCTCAATTGTATAGGCTTGAATGGCCTTTTGCTGCTCCTCCAACCTCTGAAGCATATAGAGGGTTGAATTCCACCTCGTTACCACTTCTTGCTTCAGATGATGGCAGGGCAGGTTCAGGCGTTTTTGGTGGTGCTCCAGTTTTCTGTACGTGGTGCCTGTACGCCGAAAGTGTCCCGCAATTCTTCTGGCCACCGACAGCATCTCTTGCACGCCCCTCTCGTCTTTTAAAAAATTCTGCACCACCAAATTCAAGGTATGTGCAAAACATGGGACGTGCTGGAATTTGCACATATTTAATGCACACACAATATTGCTGGCGTTGTCCGATGCCACAAATCCACAGGAGAGTCCAATTGGGGTAAGCCATTCCGCGATGATCTTCCTCAGTTGCCGTAAGAGGTTTTCAGCTGTGTGCGTATTCTGGAAACCGGTGATACAAAGCGTAGCCTGCCTAGGAAAGAGTTGGCGTTTGCGAGATGCTGCTACTGGTGCCGCCGCTGCTGTTCTTGCGGCGGGAGTCCATACATCTACCCAGTGGGCTGTCACAGTCATATAGTCCTGACCCTGCCCTGCTCCACTTGTCCACATGTCCGTGGTTAAGTGGACATTGGGTACAGCTGCATTTTTTAGGACACTGGTGACTCTTTTTCTGAGGTCTGTGTACATTTTCGGTATCGCCTGCCTAGAGAAATGGAACCTAGATGGTATTTGGTACCGGGGACACAGTACCTCCAACAAGTCTCTAGTTGGCTCTGCAGTAATGATGGATACCGGAACCACGTTTCTCACCACCCAGGATGCCAAGGCCTCAGTTATCCGCTTTGCAGCAGGATGACTGCTGTGATATTTCATCTTCCTCGCAAAGGACTGTTGGACAGTCAATTGCTTGGTGGAAGTAGTAAAAGTGGTCTTACGAGTACGACTTCCCCTCTGGGATGACCATCGACTCCCAGCAGCAAACAGCAGCGCCAGCAGCAGTAGGCGTTACACGCAAGGATGCATCGGAGGAATCCCAGGCAGGAGAGGACTCGTCAGAATTGCCAGTGACATGGCCTGCAGGACTATTGGCATTCCTGGGGAAGGAGGAAATTGACACTGAGGGAGTTGGTGGGGTGGTTTGCGTGAGCTTGGTTACAAGAGGAAGGGATTTACTGGTCAGTGGACTGCTTCCGCTGTCGCCCAAAGTTTTTGAACTTGTCACTGACTTATTATGAATGCGCTGCAGGTGACGTATAAGGGAGGATGTTCCGAGGTGGTTAACGTCTTTACCCCTACTTATTACAGCTTGACAAAGGCAACACACGGCTTGACAAATGTTGTCCGCATTTCTGGTGAAATACTTCCACACCGAAGAGCTGATTTTTTTGGTATTTTCACCAGGCATGTCAACGGCCCTATTCCTCCCACGGACAACAGGTGTCTCCCCGGGTGCCTGACTTAAACAAACCACCTCACCATCAGAATCCTCCTTGTCAATTTCCTCCCCAGCGCCAGCAACACCCATATCCTCCTCATCCTGGTGTACTGCAACACTGACATCTTCAATCTGACTATCAGGAACTGGACTGCGGGTGCTCCTTCCAGCACTTGCAGGGGGCGTGCAAATGGTGGAAGGCGCATGCTCTTCACGTCCAGTGTTGGGAAGGTCAGGCATCGCAACCGACACAATTGGACTCTCCTTGTGGATTTGGGATTTGGAAGAACGCACAGTTCTTTGCGGTGCTTTTGCCAGCTTGAGTCTTTTCAGTTTTCTAGTGAGAGGCTGAGTGCTTCCATCCTCATGTGAAGCTGAACCACTAGCCATGAACATAGGCCAGGGCCTCAGCCGTTCCTTGCCACTCCGTGTGGTAAATAGCATATTGGCAAGTTTACGCTTCTCCTCCGACAATTTTATTTTAGATTTTGGAGTCCTTTTTTTACTGATATTTGGTGTTTTGGATTTTACATGCTCTGTACTATGACATTGGGCATCGGCCTTGGCAGACGACGTTGCTGGCATTTCATCGTCTCGGCCATGACTAGTGGCAGCAGCTTCAGCACGAGGTGGAAGTGGATCTTGATCTTTCCCTAATTTTGGAACCTCAACATTTTTGTTCTCCATATTTTAATAGGCACAACTAAAAGACACAGAGGTAGCTACAGCCGTGGACTACCGTACTGTGTCTGCTGCTAATATAGACTGGATGATAATGAGATGAAATCAATATATATATATATATAATATCACTAGTACTGCAGCCGGACAGGTATATAATATATATTTATTATGTACTAATGACTGATGACGGACCTGCTGGACACTGTCAGCTCAGCAGCACCGCAGACTGCTACAGTAAGCTACTATAGTAGTATGTATCAAGAAGAAAAAAAAAAAACCACGGGTAGGTGGTATACAATTATGGATGGACCAGCGACTGCCGACACAGAGGTAGCTACAGCCGTGGACTACCGTACTGTGTCTGCTGCTAATATAGACTGGATGATAATGAGATGAAATATATATATATATATATATATATATATAATATCAAACTAGTACTGCAGCCGGACAGGTATATAATATATATTTATTATGTACTAATGACTGATGACGGACCTGCTGGACACTGTCAGCTCAGCAGCACCGCAGACTGCTACAGTAAGCTACTATAGTAGTATGTATCAAGAAGAAAGAAAGAAAAAAAACCACGGGTAGGTGGTATACAATTATGGATGGACCAGGGACTGCCGACACAGAGGTAGCTACAGCCGTGGACTACCGTACTGTGTCTGCTGCTAATATAGACTGGATGATAATGAGATGAAATCAATATATATATATATAATATCACACTAGTACTGCAGCCGGACAGGTATATAATATATATTTATTATGTACTAATGACTGATGACGGACCTGCTGGACATTGTCAGCTCAGCAGCACCGCAGACTGCTACAGTAAGCTACTATAGTAGTATGTATCAAGAAGAAAGAAAAAAAAAAACCACGGGTAGGTGGTATACAATTATGGATGGACCAGCGACTGCCGACACAGAGGTAGCTACAGCCGTGGACTACCGTACTGTGTCTGCTGCTAATATAGACTGGATGATAATGAGATGAAATCAATATATATATATATATATAATATCACTAGTACTGCAGCCGGACAGGTATATAATATATATTTATTATGTAATGACTGATGACGGACCTGCTGGACACTGTCAGCTCAGCAGCACCGCAGACTGCTACAGTAAGCTACTATAGTAGTATGTATCAAGAAGAAAGAAAAAAAAAAAACCACGGGTAGGTGGTATACAATATTATATATATATTATATACAATTATATATATATATTATATATATTAAACTGGTGGTGATTATTATAAACTGGTGGTCAGGTCACTGGTCACACTATCAGCAACTTGCAAGTAGTACTCCTAAGCAGACAATCACAATATATATTATACTGGTGGTCAGTGTGGTCACAATGGCAGTGTGGCACTCTGGCAGCAAAAGTGTGCACTGTACGTTATATGTACTCCTGAGTCCTGCTCTCAGACTCTAACTGCTCCCCACTGTCAGTGTCTCCCCCACAAGTCAGATATACATTATACAGTCACACTATCTATCTATCACTTCAGCAAGTAGTAGTACTCCTCCTAAAGTACTCCTCCTAATGCTCCCCAAAATTACTACTGTGTCTCTCTCTACTCTAGTCTCACTCTCTATAAACGGAGAGGACGCCAGCCACGTCCTCTCCCTATCAATCTCAATGCACGTGTGAAAATGGCGGCGACGCGCGGCTCCTTATATAGAATCCGAGTCTCGCGATAGAATCCGAGCCTCGCGAGAATCCGACAGCGGGATGATGACGTTCGGGCGCGCTCGGGTTAACCGAGCAAGGCGGGAAGATCCGAGTCGCTCGGACCCGTGTAAAAAAACATGAAGTTCGGGCGGGTTCGGATTCCGAGGAACCGAACCCGCTCATCTCTAGTATATATGCACAATAATATATGATTTCCTTCCTTTCAAATCAATGGGGTAACATCGGCGTATCTAAATATATTTTGGGGTAAAAGGTAAAAAAGTTCCCTGAACTAATGCATGCATTATTCCATATTCGCTTTCCAAATATCAATTTGTTCCCTTAAAAGTGCATTACCAAAGTAGGACTTTATAGAAGCCCTCTACTCTGCTCCAAAAGCTGTCCATGCAGCCTTTTTTTCCCAGGGCTCTACAGCCCCGACTTAAAATTGTGCAACATTTTGGACTGGAGGACGATAATGAAGCTAACATCTCGGACATAGCGGCTTCTCAGCTGCCTCCTGCTCACACGCCTATTCTGCAGTCATTTCAAAATTAACAACAAATGGATCTGGGAACTTAAGTTCACTATATAGAGTACACACTACTCAATGGCCCTCATTCCGAGTTGTTCACTCGCTAGCTGCTTTTAGCAGCATTGCAAACGCTAGGCCGCCGCCCTCTGGGAGTGTATCTTAGCTTAGCAGAATAGCGAACGAAAGATTAGCAGAATTGCTACTAAATAATTCTTTGCAGTTTCTGAGCAGCTCCAGACCTACTCACAGATTGCGATCAGCTCAGTCCGTTTAGTTCCTGGTTTGACGTCACAAACACACCCTGCGTTCGGCCAGTCACTCCCCTGTTTCTCCAGACACTCCCACGTTTGTCCCTGGCAC
Source organism: Pseudophryne corroboree (assembly GCF_028390025.1). Lineage (NCBI taxonomy): Eukaryota > Metazoa > Chordata > Amphibia > Anura > Myobatrachidae > Pseudophryne > Pseudophryne corroboree. The sequence goes on from NC_086445.1 coordinate 882,772,257, forward strand.
GCCTGCGTTTTTTAGCACACTCCCGGAAAACGCTCAGTTACCACCCAGAAACGCCCCTTTCCTGTCAATCATTTACCGATTAGCAGTGCGACTGAAAATCGTCGCTCGAACACCAGCAAATCTACTAAGTTTTGTGTAAAATAACTTAGCGCATGCGCTCTACGTACCATGCGCATGCGCAGTTAGCAACAAATCGCAGCATAACAAAAATCGGCAACGAGCGAACAACTCAGTTCTAAACGATGTCTTTGATTCCAAACTATTTCACTGATAGTGTCTATGTACACTATGGGCCTCATTCAGCATCAGTGCGAATAATTGCGCAATGAGCGACTATCAGCACACTGCGCATGCGTACACAACCAAACAGAAGACAGTGCGCATGCGCCGAGTCTGGTTTTCGTGATCATACATAGGTCTCTGCAAACACAGTAGCGACTACATGTAGCAACAATAAAAAGGAGTGGTGGGGGCGTGTCAGCGGAATGAGTACGCAATCTCTGCAATGCGGGGCGTGTAATGGGTGTTACAATCACAAAATATGCAAAACAGATTGCAGAAATAGCAAACGCTTCAACAACACAGGCTGGGTAGCTAGAGAGCTACCCAGACTGTGGAAGTACTGATGGCAGCAGCAAAAGTTTCGATGGTCAAGCTAATACTTGCTAAATCACAGCCAGATGATGGTGTTTACAGTGATGCAGGGAATGCTGTTTAGTGTGCTTCATGCCTAACCACATAAATAAGATTTTATTAAATTTAGAAAATAACACTTCTTTAAGTACTGTAAGTATGTTGTCATGTGTATGTTCATCTTAGCACAGTGTTGTGCATAACTTATTACTATTGTGAGCATGTTACTTAAACATTTTACATGTATGTACTGTATTGTGTTTACACCATGACCCTTAATGCCTGCCTAACATAGGCCCTCATTCCGAGTTTATCGCTAGCTGCCATTGTTCGCTGTGTAGCGAGCATCTAAAAAAATGGAAAAACTGCGCATGCACCGCAATGCGCATGCGCGGCGTACGGGTACAACGCACATCATACGTTTGCACAGGTTCTAGCGACGCTTTCAGTCGCACTGGCGGACGCAAGGAGATTGACAGGAAGAGGGCGTTTCTGGGTGTCAACTGACGGTTTTCTGGGAGTGTTTGGAAAAATGCAGGTGTGGCCGGGCGTATGCTGGGCGAGTATGTTTACGTCATTACCGTGTCACTCGTCGCAGCAATCATCGCACAGAATAAGTAACTACAGGGCTGGTCTTGTTCTACACAAAATGTGTTTGCAGCCGCTCTGTTGCACAGGCGTTTGCACTCTTGCTATGCTAAAATACACTCCCCCGTGGGCGGCGACTATGCGTTTGCACGGCTGCTAAAAGTAGCTAGCGAGTGATCAACTCGGAATGAGGGCCATTATTCTGACAGAATAGAACAAGAAACAAACCATCCCAGTTTTGTGCTGACATCGATGTATAACAGCTGCACTTTTTCTCGTAATGTTGAGTGAATGTACGCAATGTTGCGTTTCTAGCTATGCGTGCGATGGGAGTGGGTTAGATTTGCAATGGGGTTGTATAATCGCAGATCAGATTGGGGGTTTGGCTACAAATCTTCTCAGATTTGCGATTGCGATTGCAATTAGTGTGCATTCAGTCACAATTGCAATTCATGCTGAATGAAGCCCTATATACACTAGACATCGGGATGAGGTCTGTACACACTGCATTTTCAGAACTTTTCGGAACAATGGTGGTCATTCCGAGTTGTTAGCTCGCTAGCTGCTTTTAGCAGCATTGCAAACGCTAGGCCGCCGCCCTCTGGGAGTGTATCTTAGCTTAGCAGAATTGCGAACGAAAGATTAGCAGAATTGCTACTAAAAATTTTCAAGCAGTTTCTGAGTAGCTCCAGACTTACTCCTAGACTGCGATCACCTCAGTCCGTTTAGTTCCTGCTTTGACGTCACAAACACACCCTGTGTTCGGCCAGCCACTACCCCGTTTCTCCAGCCACTCCTGCGTTTTTACCTGGCACGCCTGCATTTTTTAGCACACTCCCGGAAAACGGCCAGTTACCACCCAGAAACACCCACTTCCTGTCAATCACACTACGATCACTCGAGCGATGAAAAAACGTCGCTCGAGCTTGTGCAAATCTCCAAAATTTTGTGTTAAATTACTGAAAGCATGCGCGCTGCGTACCGTGCGCATGCGCATTTTCCACCTAATCGCTCCGTTGCGAAAAACGGCAACGAGGGAATAACTCGGAATGACCACCCATATCAAAACGGTGTGAACTACATAGTGTGTGCAGCACACGCTATATCAGGAGATGATTCTACACATTTTGGACCGACCATTGGGTCCTGGTGCAGCATACACACTAAACAATTATCAGACCAACGACCCAATATCTGCCAGGTCAGCTAGAAAATTGTATAGTGTGTACCTAGCTTTAAGTAACATGCACAACTCAAATACATCAACTGTAGAATTCTTTAGAACAGTACTGTATATACATTAAGTGCAACTGATGTGATGCGGTCAGCATCCCACTGCTCTGGATGCCGGTGGTCAGGTGACCAACACCGGAATCCTGACACCACTTGGAATTCCAGCGCCGGAACCCCGACCGACAGCATCCCTAATGTAAGTAATGGAGTGAGGGTTAGGGACCAGGGAGGTTGTGGGGGTGGGGGGTGGTTAGGGCTACACACCACTGGGTGGGTTATCCATAGCTGCCACACCGTCACCCCCTGGGATTAGCTATAGCCAGCAACCGCTGTGTACTTAGCCCTAGCCACCAGCCCAGGCGGATTAAGGTAGGGGCCAGGGGAGAGGTAAATTAATTACCCCATCTCCTGTTGGCATTCTAACAGTCGGGATGCTGCGGTCAGTCATATGACCGCCAGCATCCCGATCCACCGGCCTCGCGTATCACACCCCAACTGACAACCACACTAAAATTGTATTAATTCAATCAGCTTTATATCATTATTCAACACCAAGTAGTTATCTAAAAAAAAAAAATGTTTTTTTTTTTTTATTACTAAATATATCTCTTTTGTCTGGAAGTTAGATGACCGAGGAGTTCACCCATACTGCCAGCATGGGTTTAACTTGCAGAGCAGTGACTCATATCAATCACACATACATCTCCTGACTTCACAATAGACTTGCACTGTCTGCAGAGTATAAATTAGCCAGGAGAAGATGTAACCTATCAAGTTGTGAAGCTTTGCTAAGGAATGAAAAATCCCAATGAGAAAACACAGCAAGCGTAGGTGCATAATTTTAATTTCTGACACAGTACAATGAGCAGATAGACTTGTGCACATAATAAGCAGAATAAGAAAGATCTATAGGAATCATTACGGTTGCAGAAGAGTTATTGCTTTTCAAGTAGATCAACCAAAATGTAAATGTACTGCTCTCTATAAGTAATAGTTGTCTAATATACTACAGTTGAAAAGGAGAGACAAGACAAAAAACCCTTGTTTGGGAGCACTCTTTTGTATTAAATTAAATAATGTAGGTAAAGTAAATGATAAATGAGATAAAACTTAACCTTTAATTGTTTCTCAAATGAAAGGAAGAAAAAAGGGCGAATGATAAGACAATTAAAGGACTCGTGTCTGGTGTTACAGCAAAAAGAAACTTGTTTGACCTTTTTAGCAAATGAGGTACAAGTTGCTAGGAGAAGGTGAAGATATTAGAAGTAATAAATTGGATGGATGTTAGTGTGTTCTAATAGGATTAATGTATCCAGGACAGTCACTAAGCATGCCTCAAAACAAAGGTATCCAAATGGAGAGTGATATGGTAGCAATGTTGAGTGAGCTGAATTTGATCTTGTATGAGAGATAGAGAGAAAAGGGGGCCCACTGCACCTGGTATTCTCAGGGGGTTTCCCATCCTGATACTGACCAGGCCATACCTGCTTAGCTTCCGAGATCGGACAGGATCGGGCGCATTCAGGGTAGTATGGCCGTGGGCCTGAGGTAAGAAAGAAATGAAAGAAGATAGGAAGATGATTCTATTGTCTGTACTGAGTACAAATCAACCATAGGTGGTCCGGGAGTGTTTTTCCAGAAACAGACATAGAGGTATAGTCAGTTTTGGAGAATTAAAATGGGGCCCACAGCACCTGGTATTCTCAGGAGGTTTTCCTTCCTAATACTGGCCAGGCCACACCTGCTTAGCTTCCGAGATTGGACAGGATCGGGCGTATTCAGGGTAGTATGGCCGTGGGCCAGTGTGAGGAAAATATTGAGTGGAAAGGGAGAATGCACTGCTTTGTGTACTTCACACTCAACCACGACCACTGATGGTCTCGAAATAGTATTTCCAGACAGTATCAAGATGATTTGTAGTGTCTGGGATTAAAGAGGATGTATGTGGTTGGGGAAATTTATGAGAGTGATGTATGGTGTATGTGTGTGTATGTCATGTTGATTGATGAAAAACTTTTGGAAAGAGATGTGTTTAAGAGGTAGAATGAAGCTGAAAAATCACTCTGATTAAATAACAAATCACACAAATGACAAATCACAAAATGTAGGTTAGTCCCTTGAGGGGAAAAAGCAAAAAACAAAAAGCAGCAGAAGATAAATGGTCGTATATTGGGAGGGAACTCAAGGCTGGCTCCCAAATGACAATCTTAACTTTAATTCCTGAGTAGGAAGGGTTGAATACCAAAATCTCATAACAAATGTCAAATAGTCAGTGATGGGGTATAAAAATGCTACCATGAAACACATGCATGTTGGAATCGCGTAAATTCACTTGTGTGTTTAATTCACAGTTAGGTATCTGTATATAATAATAGAACCTTGGAGGCATGGGCGGGTGTGAGGACTGAGTACTACAGATTATCACTGAAATTAGAAAACTGTTGTGAAACAGAAGATATAATGATTTGTTTACATTGCGATATCTGTGACAGAGGTAAATGTGGTGGTATATAGTGGTCTGATGACCGTTACCACTATCTTAGGGTAGACTGACACCTCTTTACAGACTAGTGGTAAATATAGACATAATTATAGACCCTGATGGTCTAGTGGAATTACCTAGTATAAGTCGTTTGCAAGGAGGGAACACACGGTAGGCGCTAGAGACAGTGCACTGTATGATCAGTGTTGAGCAGGGGAAAGATTCCCGTGCTGCACTGTTGTATAGTGGTGCGCCTAAGACCCTGGTGGTCTAGTGTTGATTACCCTGGCCGCACGATCTGCGGCTGATGTTTGCTGCTGAACTTACCTGTTCAAAGTCCTGCTGGTCCCGCTGTTAGTGACGAGCGCGGCCGCCCGCTTCCGGGTTGGGCGTCGCCGCGATGACGTCACGGTTGACGATTCTCTCGACGTACGTTTCACCTTTTGGCTTGGTCACGAGAGCTCTCGTGACCAAGCCAAAAGGTGAAACGTACGTCGAGAGAATCGTCAACCGTGACGTCATCGCGGCGACGCCCAACCCGGAAGCGGGCGGCCGCGCTCGTCACTAACAGCGGGACCAGCAGGACTTTGAACAGGTAAGTTCAGCAGCAAACATCAGCCGCAGATCGTGCGGCCAGGGTAATCAACACTAGACCACCAGGGTCTTAGGCGCACCACTATACAACAGTGCAGCACGGGAATCTTTCCCCTGCTCAACACTGATCATACAGTGCACTGTCTCTAGCGCCTACCGTGTGTTCCCTCCTTGCAAACGACTTATACTAGGTAATTCCACTAGACCATCAGGGTCTATAATTATGTCTATATTTACCACTAGTCTGTAAAGAGGTGTCAGTCTACCCTAAGATAGTGGTAACGGTCATCAGACCACTATATACCACCACATTTACCTCTGTCACAGATATCGCAATGTAAACAAATCATTATATCTTCTGTTTCACAACAGTTTTCTAATTTCAGTGATAATCTGTAGTACTCAGTCCTCACACCCGCCCATGCCTCCAAGGTTCTATTATTATATACAGATACCTAACTGTGAATTAAACACACAAGTGAATTTATGTGATTCCAACATGCATTTGTTTCATGGTAGCATTTTTATACCCCATCACTGACTATTTGACATTTGTTATGAGATTTTGGTATTCAACCCTTCCTACTCAGGAATTAAAGTTAAGATTGTCATTTGGGAGCCAGCCTTGAGTTCCCTCCCAATATACGACCATTTATCTTCTGCTGCTTTTTGTTTTTTGCTTTTTCCCCTCAAGGGACTAACCTACATTTTGTGATTTGTCATTTGTGTGATTTGTTATTTAATCAGAGTGATTTTTCAGCTTCATTCTACCTCTTAAACACATCTCTTTCCAAACGTTTTTCATCAATCAACATGACATACACACACATACACCATACATCACTCTCATAAATTTCCCCAACCACATACATCCTCTTTAATCCCAGACACTACAAATCATCTTGATACTGTCTGGAAATACTATTTCGAGACCATCAGTGGTCGTGGTTGAGTGTGAAGTACACAAAGCAGTGCATTCTCCCTTTCCACTCAATATTTTCCTCACACTGGCCCACGGCCATACTACCCTGAATACGCCCGATCCTGTCCAATCTCGGAAGCTAAGCAGGTGTGGCCTGGCCAGTATTAGGAAGGAAAACCTCCTGAGAATACCAGGTGCTGTGGGCCCCATTTTAATTCTCCAAAACTGACTATACCTCTATGTCTGTTTCTGGAAAAACACTCCCGGACCACCTATGGTTGATTTGTACTCAGTACAGACAATAGAATCATCTTCCTATCTTCTTTCATTTCTTTCTTACCTCAGGCCCACGGCCATACTACCCTGAATGCGCCCGATCCTGTCCGATCTCGGAAGCTAAGCAGGTATGGCCTGGTCAGTATCAGGATGGGAAACCCCCTGAGAATACCAGGTGCAGTGGGCCCCCTTTTCTCTCTATCTCTCATACAAGATCAAATTCAGCTCACTCAACATTGCTACCATATCACTCTCCATTTGGATACCTTTGTTTTGAGGCATGCTTAGTGACTGTCCTGGATACATTCATCCTATTAGAACACACTAACATCCATCCAATTTATTACTTCTAATATCTTCATCTTCTCCTAGCAACTTGTACCTCATTTGCTAAAAAGGTCAAACAAGTTTCTTTTTGCTGTAACACCAGACACGAGTCCTTTAATTGTCTTATTATTCGCCCTTTTTTCTTCCTTTCATTTGAGAAACAATTAAAGGTTAAGTTTTATCTCATTTATCATTTACTTTACCTACATTATTTAATTTAATACAAAAGAGTGCTCCCAAACAAGGGTTTTTTGTCTTGTCTCTCCTTTTCAACTGTAGTCTAATCTACAAAATTCCTGGGAGCACCGCCAATCATTAGCAGTTCATAATCACATTTTTTCTAACTGCATTTATATTGTTTTTTTTATACTATTCATACATCTTGCTTAGATCATTAACACTAGTGCGGTTCCAAATTCAACTTAATATACTACAGTGTCTGAGAGACAAACACATTTTGAGGAGTTCTCTGGACTTCCAAGAGAGTAGATCAGCCATCTGACTCCACGATGACATTAATGGCATCATTGTGGCCTTGCTGCATGAGGTTGCAAGTCGTGCCATTGAGCGGCAGAGTCACGATGAGGTGATTTACAAAGAATGCACCCCAAACAACTCCTACCAGGGGCATAACCACTGTAGTCCCCATAGCAACATATTGAAGGGGCCCCTGTTCAAATACAAGTGTTCCAGTTATTATTATGTAACATTATAGTGCCCTTCATATTACAATGAGCAGATCAGATTATGACATATTACAGTGCCTTCCAGTTCATATTGTATCACATTACAGTTGCCATACAGTTCAAATTTTGCCACATTACATTGCCCCTTACCATCATAACATCAACTACACGCTCTTCTCACTGAAAATTTACTTTCACACAATTCAGGCTGGGCAATGGATCAGACCCAATTACTTAGCTGGCAAATCAGGGAAAATGATATGCAACTTTATAACCTAGGTCCAGGCCCCCCTAAGCTTCTGGACCTTACAGCAATGGCACACGTTGCACATACTCTAGTTACGCCCATGCCTCCTACCTCATTAATCTTAAGAAATTTCCCCTTTACCAAAGAGGCATCAGCTCTGTGCTGACCACAATGGGTCTGGTTCCAACTATGACAGGGAAACCACGAACTGCAAGCTTCTGCAAATGTTGTAGGTAAAAATAATCCCACGCCCAAGAGGTGGCTTATTTGGTCTTTTGCCCAGGTATCCCAATGACTTTCTTTTTATCACAGGCAAGTACTGCTGCCACTAGTGGCAGATTACGCAAACAATATCATCAATATCCTTGTCATCCTCATTAACATCAGATAGTGAACAAATACCCCCTTGTCTTTTCCACTTCCATACTAGCATCCTCAATTTCTATTATGTCATCATCACCATCTTTACTTGTACTGCTCAACCCCCACAAGACATAAGATGCCCATACACCTAAAGATTTATCTTCCAATCTGGCTGGTTGGAACAACAATCTGGTAATGGATGGGAGCAAATGTCATGGATGGGAGCAAATGACATTTGACCATTTCAAATGGTCAACTTTCATTTGCTCCCATCCCTTACCAGATTTTTTCATTCCAATCAGTCAGATTGGAAGATAAATCTGGTGATGATGACTGTATGTATATTCAGGGAGACCATATAATCCCCAGGCTCCAAGGCCAGAACAATAGAGCAAAGAGTTTCCATATGAAAGTTGGAGACTCTCACAAACTTGTTCAAGGACTTGAGGTTAAGAATGGGCCGAGAGGACCCATTCGGTTTCGGGACTAGGAACAGCGGTGAATAGTACCCCTTGCCTCTCTTAACCAGAGGCACCTGTACCACCACTCCTGTGGCCAGGAGGGACTGTACCACCGAATGAAGAGTTTTTACCTTCACCTGATCCGAAGGGACATCTGTCAGGTAAAATCGATGAGGGGGACGATTCTTGAAGGATATGGCGTAACCGTGAGTGACGACTTCCCGTACCCAGGCTTCGGAAGTGGTCTTCAACCATTCCTGGGTAAACCCTAGAAGTCGGCCTCCCACCCTGGGATCCCCCAGAGGGAGGCCCGCCCCGTCATGCAGCAGGCTTGTCAGTTTTGGGAGCAGGCTGACGGGCAGCCCATGCCCGTTTAGGTTTGGGCTCATGTGTGAACCAGCCAAGGTTGCACGGATGCATGCACGGATTTATAATAGACCCAAACAAAGCTGTATCATCTGCCTCATGCTTCTGCACTGTACAATATATACACAGTGGAGAATATATTGTGATGTAATTCATCTGATGATAATGATCACTATTTCCTTCCTCACAATAGGTAGTTTCACATCTAAATTCAGCTGATGGCATCATATAATTTTGCTATACTTATAGTCAACAGGTTGCATACAGTTCTCTAGCAAATTATGGGGCAGCTGTATCTTTAAACATCATTGTCTGCTTTTAACACGGCAACTTCACATTTGAGTATAGTGTTGTCATCAACTAAATTCAATTGTAGAATATGAGCGGGGTTGTAACTAGAGATCTGCAAGTGGTGGGGGAGGGGTAAGCAGTCCAGGATGCATTATCGCACTGCTGCAGCCCTCAATATGAGCTCTCCATAGTACATTTTCTAACAGGGTGCAAGGCCAAGGGGGTGGCATGGTCGCTGCCCTTATGGCACCCTTTCCCAGCTTGCAGAGTGCTTGATACAGAGAAAGGAAAAGGAGCAGCTTTGCTTCCCTAGTAAGAACACAGCAGGGCTGCCATCAGAAATTGCGGGGCCCAGGACTGACAAAATAGGCAGGGCCCCCCCCACACTGTAGAATAGCACCAGTTAACACGTGTGTGTGTATTATATGCACACACATGCATGCATACATACATGTGCGCTGTCCGTAGGGCCCGGGATGCTGATGCCTCTGCATGCCCACCTCCATCCCCGCTGTTCTGCTGCTCTCCTCCGTCCTACTGCAGCGGTATTGAAAACGTCCCTCCCAAAATGGCCGCCGCCACAGAGAAGACAGTTATTCAAGATACTAGAGGAAATATTTCAATACAGAGCTGCTGGAGGGTCGGAGGACAGCGGCATGAACAGCGGGGACGACTGCGGAACGGCGGCGGGCGGGCAGGTAGCTGCATGAGCATCCCGGGCCCTCCTCTCTCTATCAGAGAGGCTGGGCACGAGACAGCTGTGCCCCCAGCACCCTCCTGATGGTGGCCCTGGAACACAGCAACATCTTCCCGGTGATTTCACCTGCACAGAGAGTGCAGTGCTAATGCACTGCCACCTTATAACTATTATACAAAGATAACTAGTGCAAAATACAGACCCTTATTTAATATGTCTATTGCAAAAAGCTGATAATAGTTCAGGTTCACACGTAGGAACATTGTGGTTGCAGGGAGTGCAGCTGCTGAGGTACCCACAGTTGTAGTGTCTTATAATCCAAATGGGACATTACTGTGCACATGCTAGCCACTGTGGATGTTCAGAAGAGAAGACTGTTGGCCTCCACACCAACAACATCAGCCCAACCCTTCCCCCAAATTTTGCTATGGGAGATGGGAAATGGCAATTAAAAATTATGACTAGTGGCTTGAGTAAATCCTATAATGAAAGGCTTGCACTGTTCCTCACTAATATGGGGGGGGGGGGGGATTGATATGTTTTGCACGCCGTCGGCCACTAGATAGCACCCGATGGAGCAATTCAAGTGTTGCTCCGTACGAGCGTGCACAGCTGTTATGTTGTTCCGTCATTTTGACAGGCTGGTATCTAGTACAGGAATAATTCCTGCTTGCTCAGATAAAAAGACTCCAGTCCTGGTGACCTGTATAAGAAGCAGAGCCACTACCCGTCTCATTGTGGTGGTTCCTTTTTCTAAGCATAACATCAGCCAAATGTAATAGGGTGTGAGAATCAGAAAGTGAGAGATTTTGGGAGATTTCTTTTTTTAAAGTGGCAATCATTTACATGGCAATATCAACCTGGTTAAATCAGGATAAATCTCCCAAAATCTTTCACTTTGTGATTTTCACACCCTATTCCATTTTCCCCCTGGCGTGGGTTAAACCATGAGGCAAAAAGCTGGATTGTGTTGAGGTTACATGTTTAGTACTTTTGGGGTGTGGCCTGAGCATAGTTTATTTAAGTTTGTGTCACATGTCTCTGGACTCTTTCACAGATCATCCTCTAGGTTTAAAGTATCACTGGAAGAGTAATTTGTTAAAGTGTCATTTAGTTACGCTAGCCAAAATTCAGCAGCTACATAAAGCGATAGGTTTTATTACAATGTGGATCATTTGGTGGCATAACTTGATTGCACCAATAAATGTATTGTTAAATTTATAGTAATATGCAAGTAAAAGAAACGTGGTTATTCTGACAAGGTAGAATGTATTCCAGCATGATAAGCAAGCAGTAACCTTTTCATTAATCACGATGAGCCATTATTTTATGAAGACCTCGTCGAGAACAGGCCAGAAGACATGCTGGTATTTGGAATACACAAAATGGCAATAAGAGTCCTGTTGACATTGTGGGAGCGTGTTTCTAAAACCTGTCAAGACAAATTAAAATTAAACTAATTAAGGAAAAAAGCCTCTTATGACAGAATGTTTCTAGAGCTGTCAGTTTAAATTATTGGTGTCATTGTTAGACCTTAATCCTATCTAATACATTTCATTTAGAGGAAATAAACACAATACTGGGAATTGTAATTCATCAAACTAGAGGGGTAAATGTATAAGGCAGTGAGATGAGTAAAGAAGTGTTCCAGTAGAGTAGTTGCCCATAGCAACCTATTGTTATGCACACCAGTGCCAGCAGGAATGTACTGGTGTCTGAACGGAGAGGGATGCAAAACAAATGAACTCACAGACAGACTGGGGAATATGACATTACATACATAGAAGGTGATAGGGTAACAAAATAAACACAAAGTGAACAGAGAAGCCCAAAGGCTAAGAAACTGGGTGTCTCCCTAGTATTAGGAATGCTCAGATGGAAAGAAGCGAGATGTTGTGATTTAATACGTAGAGAACCCGAAATGCTGTTGCTAAGGGCAACAGCAAAACCCTAAAGGGTTACCAACGGGTGTGGCAGTAAACTCCTTGGTCAGAGATGGAATAATAGACACAAGGAGAGTCTCCACAATCCTAGTCCTCACTTGCAGTGCACTGGTTCAGCTTACTGACACTAAACTGACACCTGAACACCTTGCACAGTGAGAAAGGATTTTGGCAGGCAAGTCTGAGAATACAGCCGCAAACTTGCTAGGTTCACAGAGTAGCAAAAGAACCCCAGCAGGTTAAACGACTGACTCCAGTCTTACTGCTAGGTCTGGATTGGCAGAGTGTAATACCAAATCCCAAGGCCTATTTGCAGTAAGCAACAAACAAATACAAAGTTTACACATTACTAGCTAGCTTTCAGGAACTGACTAACCAACAAAGATTCAGCAGCATCTGCCTAACCTGAGAAGAGGGTTTATATAGCAGGTGCTGTCCACGCCCCACTCAGACCTCACAGACTGTGAGCACAAAAACCAGCACCGGATCCCCTGCCGTGCACAGAGCCTGTAACCACTGCACAGCAAAAGACCCGAACCGGAGTATCAGCTACGCTCAGGTTACTCCGCTAGCACTTGTCTCCCGCTTGCCATGACGACGTGGCAGCACAGAGCAGGAGACCCTAACAGTACCCCCCCCTCTGACGAGGGGTCAAAGAACCCCTACCACCGGGTTTATCTGGGAACTGCGAGAAGAAAGAGCGTAACAGTCTGGGGGGCATGAAGATCACAACTGCGCACCCACGACCGCTCCTCCGGGCCATACCCCTTCCAGTGCACCAAAAATGACAGCCGACCCCGAACCATCTTGGAGTCAAGAATCCTTTCAACAACAAACTCCCTCTGGCCACGTATCAGAAGAGGGGAAGGTCTTCCACTGGAAGAAGGATTACTAATCGCACGTTTTAAAAGGGAACAATGAAATGTTTTATTGATACCCAAAGAACGGGGTAGATCTAACTGAAATGCCACCGGATTGATAACCCTAGTGATCTTATAAGGACCGATGAACCGGGGGCCTAACTTATGAGATGGCTGTCTCAACTTCAAATTCTTGGTAGACAACCAGACGAAGTCTCCCAATTTGAAGCTGCAGGGTCTTTTCCGCTTATCAAAAACCCTTTTGGTCACTAATGACACAGACACAAGGGCTTTCTTCACTTTCCTCCAAATACCTCTAAGGACCGAAACCATAGAGGAACCACCAGGCGTGGAGTCCTGGGGGTCAAAAGAATTGGCTTTAGGATGATGCCCATACACACAAAGGAAGGGAGAGATCCCTGTAGCAGAGTGAGCCGCGTTGTTATAGGCAAACTCCGCCATGGACAGATGAGCAACCCAGTCAGTCTGACACTTGGAGACATAACACCTGAGGAACTGCTCCAAGGACTGGTTCACCCTTTCAGTCTGCCCATTAGACTGCGGATGGTAGCCTGACGACAAGCTGACAGAAATCTGGAGATCGGAACAAAATGCCCTCCAGAATTTGGCCACAAACTGGGATCCGCGGTCAGAGACCACATCAAGTGGCAACCCGTGGAGGCGCACAACATGCAGCATAAATAATTCAGACAGGCGTCTGGCCGATGGCAGCCCAACCAATGGAACGAAGTGCGCCATCTTCGAAAACCTGTCAACGACAACCCAGATGGCTGTCATCCCCGAGGATTTGGGCAAGTCCACCACAAAATCCATTGAAATGTGGGTCCATGGCTTAGATGGAATAGAGAGTGGATGTAATGGGCCAACAGGAACCCCTCTAGGAGTCTTATTTCGGGCACAGATGTCACATGCCCGAACCCACTGATCCCTTCCCTAGCCACCGAGGGCCACCACACCGCCCTAGATAGCAACTCCCGAGTTCTGGCAATACCCGGGTGACCTGCCGACTTCTTGGCATGGAATTCCAGGAACACTCGCTGTCTTAACCTAGGAGGCACAAACAAAAGACCTACCGGAAGGTCTGGAGGAGCCTGCTCCTGTGCTCTAAGGACTAATGACAAGAGGTCCTGGGTAATGCCCACTTTAATACATGATGGGGACACAATGGGCAATGGCTCCTCGGTGGTCTCCTGGATTGGAGCAAAACTCTGCGAGAGCGCATCAGCCTTGATGTTTTTTGACCCAGGGCGATATGTTATCAAACAATTAAAGCGAGCAAAAACAAAGCCCATCGTGCCTGCCTGGCATTGAGGCGCTTCGCTGACTCTAAATATGCCAAGTTCTTATGGTCGGTGAGAATTGAGACCACAAACTTAGCCCTCTCAAGCCAGTGTCTCCACTCCTCGAGTGCATCCTTAATAGCCAACAATTCCCGGTTACCCACGTCATAATTCATCTCGGCAGGCGAAAATTTACGGGAAAAGTAAGCACAGGGATGAAGGCGATTATTAGACACCCCCATCTGAGACAGCACTGCCCCAATACCCATCTCAGAGACATCCACCTCCACCACAAAAGGACGCTCTGGATCTGGGTGTCGCAGCACCTTGGCCGAGACAAATGCCCTTTTGAGACGGGCAAAAGCCGCTTTGGCCTCACAAGACCAGTGAGCAACATCCGCCCCTTTCTTAGTGAGTGCCACCAAGGGCGCCACTATATACGAAAATCCAGCGATAAATCGTCTATAAAAATTCGCAAAGCCCAGAAAACGCTGAAGCGCCTTCAAACTAGTGGGCTGCACCCAATCCAGGACTGCCTGTACCTTGGAACCCTCCATTTGGAAACCTTCTGGGGAGATAATATATCCTAGAAATGCGATTTGCTGAACTTCAAATTCGCACTTCTCCAGCTTCGCCCCAAGCCGGTGGTCTCTGAGTTTCTGGAGGACTAAGCGTACATGCTTCCGATGTTCCTCCAGGGAATGGGAGAAGATTAGGATGTCATCTAAGTATACAACTAAGAATCTATCCAAATATTCCCTGAGCACATCGTTCATGAAGTCCTGGAAGACTGCCGGGGCATTACAGAGCCCAAAAGGCATCACCAAATATTCATAATGCCCTGAGTGGGTATTAAAGGCAGTCTTCCATTCATCCCCCTCTCTTATTCGGATTAGATTGTACGCACCGCGTAGGTCAATCTTAGAAAAAATGGTGGCAGTACGAAGCTGGTCAAACAAGACCGAAATGAGAGGCAGTGGGTATGAGTTTTTAATCGTGATACGGTTCAATTCCCTGAAGTCAATGCAGGGTCGCAACGAACCGTCCTTTTACCTACGAAGAAGAACCCCGACCCAACTGGAGACTGTGAAGGTCTGATAAATCCTCTAGCCAAGTTCTCCTGAATGTACTCTGCCATAGCCTGAGTCTCAGGACGTGACAGGGAGTACAACCTGCTCTTGGGAAGCTTAGCATTCGGCAACAAATCAATGGCACAGTCATAGGGGCGATGGGGAGGTAGTACCTCTGCAACTCTTTTGGAGAGCACGTCCGCAAAATCTGCATAACATCCTGGCAATCCTGGCAAACTTAGCTGTGAAAGCCTGACTGGAAGGCTCAAGCAACTCCTGAAACAATCAGTACCCCAACTAAGAATCTCCCCAGAGACCCAGTCAAATTGAGGATCGTGGGCCCTTAACCAGGGTAACCCCAACACCAATGGGGCAAAAGTACAGACAGTCACATAAAAGGACAATTTTTCAGAGTGTGTGGCTCCAATAAACAAAGAAATCTGGCTAGTGCAAGAGGTCATTTTACCCTGGGATAATGGTTCCCCGTTTAACCCACAAATCTCAATTTCCGATGCCAAGGGTACTAAGGAAACAGAGTGTTTCAGGACGAATTGGCGGTCCATAAAAACCCCGTCGGCCCCACTGTCCACAAAGGCCTCGGTCTTGACAGTTTGACCGAGGATCTTCAAGGTCACCGGAATGATAAAAGTCTTCTTGGGAAATTCTGACTTCTGGCCTGACAGGATATTTCCCATCACCCTCAGGCCCTGAAGTTTTCCGGCTTTTCTGGGCATGATACTACCACATGACTTTTATTCCCACAGTACAAACATAACCCCTGCTGTCTCCTCCGCGTCTTCTCACGCGAGAAGAGGCGGGTAGCCCCAATCTGCATAGGCTCCTCGGAAAATTCCTCAGAGTCTGAGGTTCCCTTGGGAAAGAAGGAAACCTCGGTCTCCCTTTCAAGCCTGCGCTCTCTCAGCCGTCTATCCACCCGAATGGATAACTGCATGAGCTGATCCAAGCTATCAGGCAAGGGATATTGTACCAGTTGGTCTTTTAACTGGTTAGAAAGACCTCTTCGGTACTGGTGTCTCAGGGCTGGATCATTCCACTGGGTATCATGGGCCAACCTCCGAAACTCCGTACAATAAACCTCAACTGGCCTTCGCCCTTGCTTAAGGATCGAAATCTGAGCCTCGGCTGAGGCCGTCTTGTCAGGGTCATCATACAACATGCCCAGTGCCGTAAAAAAAGCATCAACACTTTTAAGCGACGGACAGTCAGGCTGCAACCCATATGCCCAGACCTGTGGGTCTCCTTGTAGCAAGGAAATCACTATGCCCACTCGCTGAATCTCCGACCCAGAAGACTGAGGCCTAAGCTGGAAATATAGCTTGCAACTCTCCTTGAAATAAAAGAACTGCGAGCGATCTCCAGAAAAACGATCCGGGAGATTTACTTTCGGCTCCTTAACCCCTAAAGGCACTGCTGCTGCGGGAGCTCCGCCAGCGGCCTGCGAGGTGTGCATTTTAATGGACAAATCATTAAATTGTCGAGTCAGGACCTGCACCTGATCGACCACCTGTTGCAAAGTATTTTGAGGGGTATGCTCCATATTCCCACAAAATTTCAACAGGAGTATTAGGCTGCTGAATATGTTATGCACACCAGTGCCAGCAGGAATGTACTGGTGTCTGAACGGAGAGGGATGCAAAACAAATGAACTCACAGACAGACTGGGGAATATGACATTACATACATAGAAGGTGATAGGGTAACAAAATAAACACAAAGTGAACAGAGAAGCCCAAAGGCTAAGAAACTGGGTGTCTCCCTAGTATTAGGAATGCTCAGATGGAAAGAAGCGAGATGTTGTGATTTAATACGTAGAGAACCCGAAATGCTGTTGCTAAGGGCAACAGCAAAACCCTAAAGGGTTACCAACGGGTGTGGCAGTAAACTCCTTGGTCAGAGATGGAATAATAGACACAAGGAGAGTCTCCACAATCCTAGTCCTCACTTGCAGTGCACTGGTTCAGCTTACTGACACTAAACTGACACCTGAACACCTTGCACAGTGAGAAAGGATTTTGGCAGGCAAGTCTGAGAATACAGCCGCAAACTTGCTAGGTTCACAGAGTAGCAAAAGAACCCCAGCAGGTTAAACGACTGACTCCAGTCTTACTGCTAGGTCTGGATTGGCAGAGTGTAATACCAAATCCCAAGGCCTATTTGCAGTAAGCAACAAACAAATACAAAGTTTACACAGTACTAGCTAGCTTTCAGGAACTGACCAACAAAGATTCAGCAGCATCTGCCTAACCTGAGAAGAGGGTTTATATAGCAGGTGCTGTCCACGCCCCACTCAGACCTCACAGACTGTGAGCACAAAAACCAGCACCGGATCCCCTGCCGTGCACAGAGCCTGTAACCACTGCACAGCAAAAGACCCGAACCGGAGTATCAGCTACGCTCAGGTTACTCCTCTAGCACTTGTCTCCCGGTTGCCATGACGACGTGGCAGCACAGAGCAGGAGACCCTAACACCTATCAGTTTTGAGACAGCATTTATCATGTGCATTCTATACAACTTAACAGTACTGTAATAGCGTATTGGTTGCCTTGGGCAACTTCTCTACTGACTCACTTCTCCACTCTTTTCACTGCTTTATACATATATCGCTCTGTTTATTGCTGAGTTAAATAAAGCACTAAGCTCTTTATAGGTATTTAAATTGTCCAACGTCTTTCTGCCCTTTTACTTTGCTGACAGTTGTCATCTTTAAAAAGCTGTTAGGAAGCACAAAACTTTTCTACAGTATACTGTTTGACTCTGGAACAGTAAAGAACCTGGCATCTGGGTGACAGGCTTCCAGCATCCTTGTAGTGCTTTGCTGAGATCTGTAGCTTTAGACGGCATGGCCATTTGAGGAATGAGTGAAATAAATGACATGCCATAGATTGTTATTTAAGGTCTGTATCAAAATCAGCAGGCTGATGGATGACTTTTGCTATATTCCATCACATTTTACGTTTCAACAAGGCAGCAGAAAGTTATACCCCTTTCAGACCGCCTGAGGCGGGTCGCACCAGGGAGCCTGGCACGGGAGCTCTCAGGGTGTGACCTGCCCCAGGCGCCCCGCCGCCGCTGTAAGCAACCCGGCATATTGCCAGGTTGGTGACATCAGCAGTGATGTGGCGGGGGCAGCACTTGGAGATCACATGATCTCCAAGAGCCACCCGTCCAGACACAGTGAACGGGAAACGGGTCGCATTGACCTGACTCCCTTTCACACTGCACAGTGAGCCGGGTTGAACAAGAGTTTAACCCTGCTCGCTACCCGAGTTGGAATACCGGGTCGCTCGACCTGGTATTTCAACCCGTGCACCTTTCAGACAGCACATGAACATGGGTTATGCGCGTTCCTGTGCCAATAACCTGTGTTCATAGCTGGCAGTCAGAAAGGGGTATTAGAAAACTGACACATCTTGATGGTGTTGTCTTATTAGAGATCCAATACTCCCATCCCACCTTGGCTTATGAGAAACACATATTGGGATTCACTCTGAGTTCCAGGCAAAGTAGCTGTAGAAGAGGCGGCAGAAGCCTAATTTACTAGTTTATGCTAATGGAGTATTCTATAGGGCTAATGTGGGGGGTTATGCATCTGCAAGCGGACATCTTTGACGCCCATTAATATTAAGCCAGCTGCTAAAATGGTCCTCACTAGTATCAGCAGATTTGTACCAGCCCCATGCCAGCTGCAAGAGATATATAACAAACAGGCTTCTCTCCCCATAAGCAAGACCGAGGAAACATGCTCATGACACTCCCATATAAAGCTTCCACAAGTCAGAGCTGTTCAGCGCGATTGCACTTGCCGCCTCATAACCCCCAATTTCACATAAAGACCAATCTGAGTGCTGTACAATAGGACGGAGGCCGACGTGTTCCCGTTGTCTGGAATGATGTCTGTCGCCGCTCCCAAATGCCAACAACATGTTTCTGGCACTGCATACGACATTGCAGCCACAGGGGGTTATTCAGAGTTGTTAGCAAACCAAAAAAGATAGCAATCGAGCAAAATCATGTAGCACTGCAGGTGGGGCAGATGAACATGTGCAGAGTGATTTAGATTTGGGTGGGTTGTATTGTTTCCGTGCAGGGTAAATACTGGCTACTTTATACTGCTTTATGCTGCTTTACACTGCAATTTAGATTTTTATTTTAACACACCCCACCCAAATCGAACTCTCTGTGCACATGTTATATCTTCCCCACTTGCAGTGTAACACAGTTTTGCACAACTGTTAACTTTTTTGGTTTGCTAACAACGCTAAATAACCTCCACAGATCTACACGTGTAGTGTAGCTTCCGCACACATCTTAAAAAAAAAAAAAAAGCGAAGATATGATGAAACTTTGGGTTTTTCTCGTTTGGTGGCAGCAAATCAGGAATTTCACACAAACATCAGGATATTGGAAAGCAAGCCACTGATTCAGACTAAAAATTGGCTGCAATAGAAGTAATTTACAAAGACCAAAATAATTATTGTGCAGGGAGAAAAATTAGCTTGCGTGCAATGATTTCATCAACAGTACTAAGCTTTCCAGATTTGCAGAGAGGTTTGAAGCGGCCGAGGGGTGAACTCAGGCAAAGTGAGACCTTTCCTAGCAAAGGGACACAGTCATAAGGAAGAAGTTCACAATGTCGACAATCATATTGTCAACACAATGTCGACAGTTATATTGTTGACATTGGTGAAATATCGACGAGCAACAGATCGACCTCCTCAGAATGTTCACAATATCAAAATCTGAAATATGGAAATGTGAAATACTGACATTCTCAGAATGTCAACATTAGTGTTAGGCTGCGGGACAGGAGGTTTAGGGGTTAGGCATTAGGGTGAGGTTATGAGAGGTACTGGGGGGGCACGGGTTAAGCCAGTGGATCCCAAACTTTTTTGATTCACGGCGCCCTAGCGTATTAGAATTTTTTTCACAGCACCTCTAGGCCAAAAGTTTCTTAACGAGAAATTTAGAAAGAAATATTAAATTAAGTAAATTGTGTTTATGTCATCGTTAAGTTCAGTTATGTGGCAAAGGACAGGATTTGCTTCTGTTTGTCCACATATTTTATGACTGATAGCCACCAGCAATGGTTTGGCCTATTACAGTGACCAAAAATAATTTTAATTGGTCCTGGACCACCAATCCAAGGTACCCCAGCAAGTGCCCCAAGACACCCCAGGGTGCCACGGCACACAGTTTGAGAACCATTGGGTTAGGCACTAACTGGAGGGTTAGGGTTCAGCAGTAGCTGGAGGGTTAGGTTTAGCAGAAGCTGGAGGGTTAGGGCTCAGCAATAGCTAAAAGGCTAGGGTTCAGCACTAGCTGGAGGGTTAGGGTTCAGCACTAGCTAGAGGGTTAGGGTTCATCACTAGCTAGAGGGTTAGGGTTCAGCACTAGCTAGAGGGTTAGGGTTCAGCACTAGCTAGAGGGTTAGTGTTCAGCGTTAGCTAGAGGGTTAGGGTTCAGCGCTAGCTAGAGGGTTAGGGTTCAGCACTAGCTAGAGGGTTTGGGTTCAGCGCTAGCTAGAGGGTTAGGGTTCAGCGCTAGCTAGAGGGTTAGTGTTCAGCGTTAGCTATTGGGTTAGGGTTTAGCACTAGCTGGAGGGTTGGGTTTAGCACTAGCTGGAGGGTTAGGGTTCAGCACTAGCTGGAGGGTTAGGGTTCAGCACTAGCTGGATGGTTAGCGTTCAGGCACTAGCTAGAGGTTTAATGTTCAGCACTGGCTAGAGGGTTAGGGTCCAGCACTAGCTGGATGATTAAGGTTCAGCACTAGCTAGAGGTTTATGGTTCAGCACTATCTACAGGGTTAGGGTTCAGCACTAGCTACAGGGTTAGTGTTCAGCACTAGCTACAGGGTTAGTGTTCAGCACTAGCTATAGGGTTAGTATTCAGCACTAGCTGGAGGGTTAGGGTTGGGCTGCTAACGAGGTGGGGGGTGGGTGGGGTTATTTTTAGGCACTAGAGGGAAGGTTAGTAATTAGTAATGTTGTTATACCTTTTATCTGTTGTTGACCTTAAAAACCCCACCCCTAGCAAAGTATGGAGTAAGACTACTCAGAGCCGGCCCTAACCAATATGATGCCCTAGGCAAGATTTTGGCACGGCCTCTTACCCTGCACCCCTTTCCCAGCACCATTACCCCTCACCCATAGCAGTCCTCATTTTGGTGCTCCTACCCCTGTATTTTAAAAAGGAACAGTGCGCACATTTAGCGCAAAGCACGAAAAGGGGCGTGTTCTTGCTGAGAAGGGGCATGGCCACACAATAGTAACTCCAATTCAAATTACACCACACAGTAGTGCAACCTTATTCACATTTGATCATGCGATAGTGTCCCTTATTCATGTTACATCATACAGTAGTACCCCTTTACCTCATATATACGTTACTCCTCACAGTAGTGCCCCTTATTCACATTACATCACACCATATTGCTCTTTATTCACATTAGACCACACAGTAGTGCCCTTTCTACATGTTACGCCACACAGTAAAGCACCTTATAAACATAATGCCACACATTAGTAATGCATTTATACACATAATACCACACAGTAATGCCCCTTACACATATTACACACATTGTTAATGTCCTTATAAACATAATGCACCTTACACATTATGCCAACCTTTATTAATGCTCTTATACACATAATGTCCCTTACACATATACCGCACATTATTAACGCCCTTATACACATAATGACACATATAATGTCCCTTTCACGTATGCCACACATTATTAGTGTCCTTATACACATAATGACACCACAGTGACCCATACACATATGCCGCACATTATTAATGCATTTATACACACAACACACATAATGCCCCTTACACATATTACTGTACAACCAACCCACTCGCATACTGCACTCACATAGCTGCTAACACTGTGACCTCTGCCTGGATACAGATGTGTCCTCATACATCTTTCCTTAATACTCCATGCAGCAGGAAATGCCTGGCGTGAGTCAGCTGGCAGCTCTGCTAATGTCAGGTGCCTTTTTTGACAAAAATGCATCTTATTTGCATTACTATGTGGCTAGGATACACAAGCAGCTTCTGCTGATTAAAATGATGTGCCTATATTCTGTGTATGACTGTGGCTGTATCTGCATCCGAAATGCAACATTATAGTGATTTCCAGGAATACACTGTAACAGAGCATTTCGTATGCAGATACAGCCGCAGTCAAAAACAGAATATAGGCATGCCACATATCATTTTAATCAGCAGAAGCTGCTTGTGCCCCTAGGCATACCAAATGCCCTAGGCATTTGCCTAGTTTGCCTATGCCAAGGGCCGACTATATAAACAATATTTATTTTTTAAGTATCCAAGACTATTGAAATGATATAAAGCAATGGAGAGAGGCTCAGGAGCATGTTACGAGAGGAGGGGGCTCCTGTGCAGTCTCTGAGCACCCTCCCCCACTCAGCATGCACAGTGTGCCATTGACCTACTCCACATGTACACCCTTTTCCCAATGATTTATCTAAGGCCGGCATGTCCAAACTGCGGCCCTCCAGCTGTTGTGAAACTACACATCCCAGCATGCCCTGACACAGTTTTGCTGTCAGAGAATGCTAATGCTTTGTCGGGGCATGCTGGGATGTGTAGTTTCTCAACAGCCGGAGGGCCGCAGTTTGGACATGCCTGATCTAAGGCATCAGTACCATTTCCCTGCAATTAGGTACTGTAAGTATATACAATAGGTGTAGGTTCTGCGGTGTTAACCCATGTGCACAGCACACCCTGCACCCATTATAGATATGCACAAGTATCAGGAGGGAACATCCAAAGATTTGCACTCTGTAAATATATTTCATTTTGTACCATGAAATAAATATAGTTCCAATTTCACTCACTATCATGATTTATTAAAGCAATATATTATAGGGAACTTAATCGAATTTTAGAAGGAAAACTTAAAGGGATGGAGGAATGGAATGTAAGAGGTTGGAGGTTGACCTTTGCACATTCTCCTATTGAGACTTTTCTTATTGCCATACTCTTCTGCTTTGCCAAGGTGTCTCCCAAGAATGGAGAATATGTATGCACTTTGAAGTGTGCTCAGCAGACCTTCCATGCACATTGTGATATACCCTAGGTCCCGACCAACCCCCCGCACCCACAATCCAGACAACCTGATCCACATCTCCTCTGTCCCTTCCCTCCCCTTCTCCTGTGCACTCTGGAATGCAAGATCAATCTGCAACCAGCTGCCTGTTATCCACCTCTTCATCTCCCACTCTCTTAACCTTCTCGCTGGCTCTCCTCCTCTGACCCCACCTCCCCTGCTGCCCTCTCCTATGGGGGCTTCTCCTTCACCCATTCTGTCAGACCTGACAACCGCCAAGGTGGTGGTGTGGGAATCCTCCTTTCCCCAAACTGCACCTTTCGCATCATCCTACCTGAAATCTCCCTCATTTTCTACACATTTGAGGTCCACTCTTTCCACCTCTTCTACCCCATCCATCATCCGACCCCATCCATCCATCCATCCGCTTCATTCGCGACAACTTTGCTGCCTGACTTCCCCACTTCCTCTCCTCTGACCTCCCCTCTATCATCCTCAGTGACTTTAACATCCCTGTTGACATCACTAAACCACTAATCTTCTTGCACTCTCTTCCTCCTTTGGTCTACTTCAATGGGCCTGTACCCAAACTCACAGTCTCAACCACTCCCTCGACCTTGTCTTCACCCACCGGTGTGATCTATCTGACTTCTCCAAATCTCCCTTCCCCCTCTCTGACCATCATCAACTCTCCTTTACCCTATCATCTCTCATCTCCTCTCCACACCCAGATCCACCATCACCAGACACAATCTCAGGTCTCTTGACAGCACTGTCCTATCCTCCCTCAATACACTCCTTTCTTCTCTATCCACCATGGCCTGCCCCAACCAGGCAGCCTCCTTCTATAACTCCACTCTCACCTGTGGACTTTATTCTGTTGTCCCCATCTCCTCTGCCCCCCTCCGCCATTCTAAACCTCAACCCTAGCACTCCAAAGTGACCCATTTAATGCTAAAATAATCACGCACTGCCAAGCGTCTTAGGAGGTAATCTAACTCTCTGACAGACTTCCTCAAGTTTATTTTCTCAACCTACAGCTCTGCCCTTTCCCTCACCAAACAATCCTTTTTCCAGTCACTCATCCCTTCTCGGTCTTCCAGTCCCTGCCACCTCTTTGATACTATCAATACTCTTCTTCGACCCCCCTCCTTCTTTCCCATCCTCCCTTACTGCTGCTGACTTTGCCTCCTTCTCCTCCAAAATTGAAGCAATCCATTATGAAATCTCCTCCCGTCTCCCCTCGTTTGCCCCACTGCCCCCACCATCCCCTCCCTCCAGCCATCCAAGTTTGTGTTCCTTCTGCCCCACCACAGGCAAGGAAGTCCACTCCCTCATTTTATCCTCTTCCCCTCCACCTGCCCCCTGGACCACCACCCTTCCCGCCTCCTCCGCTCCCTCTCCCCCACTGCCTGCTTTCACTTTGCTCATCTCTTCAACCTATCACTCTCTACCGGCATAGTTCCCTCGCCATTCATACATGCTCTTGTCTCAACTATTCTTAAAAACCTCAACCTTGACCCTTCCTCACCTGCTAGCTACAGCCCCATCTCTCTTCTCCCATTTGCCTCTAAATAACTTGCGAGGGTGGTGTACAGCCAGATCACCAGCTACCTCTCTGACAACTACATTTTTGATACCTTTCATCCTGGCTTTTGCCCCTGCACTCCACTGACACTGCCCTTGTCAAAGTCACTAATGACCTGTTTTTGGCCAAATCCAGGGTTTACTTCTCTGCTCATCCTCCTGGACCTCTCTGCTGCCTTTGACACTACACATCATCCCCTCCCCCTCGACACCCACCAAACACATTGGCCTCTCTAGCACTGTCCTTGCCTGGTTCACCTCTTAGCTCACTAACCACTTCTTCTCTTTGTCTGCCTCCAGCTCCACCTCACCCCCTTCCACCCTCCCCATTGGTATCCCACAGGGCTCTGTCCTGGGCCCCCTTCACCTCTTCCTGTACACTTCTTTAACGGGTGCATTAATAAGCTCCTTTGTCTTTCAATACCACGTCTATGGCAATGATACGCAACTATACCACTCCTATCCTGACTTCTCTATCCTCTCTTGGGTATCCAGCTGCCTCTCCACCATCTCCTCCTGGATGTCTGAGCGCTCCCTGAAGCTCAACAACCAAAGTCATCATCTTTCCCCCATCCAGGGTGTTACCCTCCCTAATATCTCTGTCAATGTTGACAACACCAGCATCCTCCCTTTTCCCCACCTCCGCTCTTGGCCATCACTCTTGACTCCTACCTCTCCTTCACCCCCCACGTTCAGTCTCTGGCTCAATCCGGTTGGTTCCACCCACGGAACATTGCTCGGATCAGACCGTTCCTCCCCAGAGTGCGACTACACTTATTATCCACTCACTGGCCATCTCATGGCTCGACTATTGCAACATTCTCCTCACTGGCCTCCCATGCTTCCATCTCGCTTCTCTCCGATCTATTCTCAACTCTGCAGGTCAACTTATCTTCCTCTCCGCCGCTCTACATCTGCCACTCCTCGACAAAACCTGCAATGGCTCCCATTCCCCTACAGAATTTTCTTCAAACTCTTCATCCTCATGTACAAGGCCCTCTGTAACTCCACTGCTCCTAACATCTCCAACGTCATCTCCCTACATACTCCTTCCCGCCCACTCCACTAACGACCGTCGCCTCTCCTCCACCCTGCTCACTGTATCCTATGTCTGAATCTAGGATTTTACCCATGCTTTCCCCCTTCACTGGAACAAGCTCCATCGCTTTCCGACCTTGCAAAGCTTCAAAAGGGCACTGAAAATCTACCTGTTCATCACAGCATACCATTCCACATAACATAGTTTCAAGGCCACTCTCCCAACACACTACCTCCTGCATTGGCCATCTACAGTGCATCCGGAAAGTATTCACAGTGCTTTACTTTTTCCACATTTTATTACATTACAGCCTTATTCCAAAATGGAATAAATAATTTTTTCCCCTCAAAATTCTACACACAAAACCCCACAATGACAATGTGAAAAAAGTTTTTTTTTTTTTTTAGATTTTTGAAAATGTATTAAAAATAAAAAACTAAGAAATCACATGTACATTAGTATCCACAGCCTTTGCCATTAAGCTCAAAATTGAGCTCAGGTGCATCCTGTTTCCACTGATCATTCTTGAGATGTTCCTACAGCTTAATTGGAGTCCACCTGTGGTAAATTTAGTTGTTTGGACATGATTTGGAAAGTTACACACCTGTTTATATAAGGTCCCATACTTGACAGTGCATGTCTGAGCATAAACCAAGCATGAAGTCAAAGGAATTGTCTGTAGACCTCCACGACAGGATTGTCTCGAGGCACAAATCTGGGAAAGGGTACAGAAAAATAGCTGGTGCTTTGAAGATCCCAATGAGCACAGTGGTTTCCATCATCTGTAAATGGAAGAAGTTTGGAACCACCAGGACTTTTCCTAGAGCTGGCCGGCCATCTAAAGCGATCGGGGGAGAAAGGCCCTAGTCAGGGAGGTGACAAAGAACCAGATGGTCACTGTGTCAGAGCTACAGCATTCCTCTGTGGAGAGGGAAGACCCTTCCAGAAGGAAAACCATCTCTGCAGCAATCCACCAATCAGGCCTGTATGGTAGAGTGGCCAGACGGAAGCCACTCCTTAGTAAAAAGCACATGGCAGGCCACCTGGAGTTTGCACCTGAAGGACTCTCAGACCATGAGAAACAAAATTCGCTGGTCTGATGAGAGATTGAACTCTTTGGCGTGAATGCCAGGTGCCATGTTTGAAGGAAACAAGGCTCCGCTCATCACCGGGCCAATACCATCCTTACAGTGAAGCATGGTGGTGGCAGCATCAAGCTGTGGGGATGATGAATGCAGGAATGTACAGAGACATCCTGGATGAAAACATGCTCCAAAGCGCTCTTGACCTCAGACTGAGGCGACGGTTCATCTTTCAGCAGGACAACGACCCTAAGCACACAGCCAAGATATCAAAGGAGTGGCTTCAGGACAACTCGGTGAATGTCCTTGAGTGGCCCAACCAGAGCCCAGACTTGAATCCGATTGAATAAATCTGGAGAGATCTGAAAATGGCTGTGTACCGTCGCTTCCTATCCAACCTGATGGAGCTTGAGAGGTGCTGCAAAGAAGAATGAGCAAAACTGGCCAAAGATAGGTGTGCCAAGCTTGTGGCATCATATTCAAAAAGACCTGAGGCTGTAATTGCTGCCAAAGGTGCATCAACAAAGTATTGAGCAAAGGATACAAAGTATTGAGCAAAGGATATGAATACTTATGTACATGTGATTTCTTAGTTTTTTATTTTTTTAAACTTGCAAAAATCTCAAAAAAACTTTTTTCATGTTGTCATTATGGGGTATTGTGTGTAGAATTTTGAGGTAAAAATGAATTTATTACAATTTGGAATAAGGCTGTAACATAACAAAATGTGGAAAAAGTAAAAATGGAAGAAAAAAAAAGTAAAAGCACTGTATGCCTCGCTTACTTCCTATCATTAGGCCGCCTTTCGCTTGCTCGCACCTCATGTCACCTGTCCAGAGGCGGATTGGCCATAGGGTTTACAGGGAAGATTCCCCGTGGGCCGATGCACCCATGGGGCCTGTTTTGTTTGAGGACATGTGGTCCTTTTTATAGACATAATGAATAAGATGCAAAATAATTTACATATATGAAAATGACTTTGCCACTTAGCCTGTGATCGCAGATGATCTAGTGTATGCTCTGTCTGCCTGCTTCGCTGACATATAAGATTGAGTGAATAGTGATTGGGATACGGTTGGTGTAATAAGCAAGAAAATATATCTTGGGATCTCGGGACCCGGACGGGAGGACGTGCAGCCCGGGGATCCCCCCGGCGAAGTGGTAAGCCGCTTCCCCTGCTCTTACCTCCCTGCGGTGCTCCCTCCTTCTGGGCCCCAGCGCACACCACCCGCGGACGGCCACCGCTCACACGCTGGAGGGGCTGGCTGCAGCTCCGTCCCCCCCCCTCCTGTGACCTCAATCTGGGACTGACTCTGTCCCCCTCCTGGGCCTGAGGGAACCTGCTCCACTCCCTTTGCCTACACTGCCTCTTGGGGAGTGCCGGCCCGGATCCCCCCAAGCTTCCAGCTCCCTGCAGCCTACTCCAGCGGCGGCCATTTTGTGGGTCTCTGGGACCGCAGTTCCCCTCCAACCACCTAAAGCCTGCTGGGGCCTACATTGGAGCTCACCGTGGGCCGTTTCCATACCGGTCCTCTCCCCCCGCCGGGACCCAACCGCGGGACTACCCCGGTCACTGGCTGGTCCGTGCCCAGGACCCGCCCCCGTGGTCCCCGAGCGGTGGAGATCGTCTCCGAGGCCCCTCCTCCTGCGGCTTCAGATTATCAGCCTCCAATCCGGGGCTGGGTGCCCTCCCTCTGCTCGCTTGAGCCTCCCTGGGCGGGCTCCATCTGCCGGGCTCGGCTGAGCTCCACACCATGATGCCTCCCTAAACCCCCAGATTCACCTTCCCTGGTCCTGAGCCTCACTGCGGGAGCGCCGCCTCCATTTCCCACCCTGTCCTCCACCTACCCCCCTGCGCTCCCAAGATGACCAGAGGTAATAAAAAATCCCAGGGGTCCGACCTCACACCATTTCTAACCAAAAAAACACTCCAGCCACAAACAGGCCTGACAATCCCGGCCCATCCCAAGGTCCCTCCGAATCGGAGGCCGAAGATGACGATCTCACCCCCCTCACCCGCAAAGACTTCCTCTCCCTCCTTAAGGAGATGCGGGACATTAAGTCCTCAGTCCAAGCTCTACACTCCTTGAAATCCGATATAGCCGATATCGGCTCCAGAACCGACCAACTTGAAAGGAGAGTGGAAGAAGTGGTAACATTCCAGCAAGCAGCAGAGACCGAGCTTCATCAACTCCGTCAGGACGTTGCCCACCTCCGGGAGGAGAACGAGGACCAAGACAATAGAGCAAGGAGAAATAATATGAGGATCCGGGGCATCCCAGAAGAGATCGAGGCGACCCATCTTGACCTTTACCTCAAACGTCTCTTCGCACACCTGTCGCCTGACACCCCCGAGGAGCATCTCCTACTGGACCGAGCCCATCGGGCCTTACGGCCTCGCTCCCAGGACTCCTCCCAGCCCAGAGATGTCATCCTCCGAATGCACTACTTTACAGCAAAGGAGGCCATCATGAGGGAGGCCCGACGACTGGGCTCTGTGACTTTCCAAAATACTCCGCTCCAAATTTTTCAGGATTTATCCCCCCTAACCCTAGCTAAACGCAGGGACTTTAAACCCATCACCTCCCTGCTCTCCCGCCACAGCGTGAAGTACCGCTGGGGTTTCCCTTTCCGGATCCTAGTGTGGCACCAAGGGAAGCTCATCACAGCCAGAGACCAACCTGAGGCCCAAACGCTCCTCTCCAGACTGGGCATCTCCGCTCCTGACCAAGATGTCCATTCTCCACGCCTCCCACCACGGACACAGCAGGTCTCACTTCAATCTCCTCGCTCCGAGTGGTTCACGGTCCCATCCTCTGCGGCCTCCCAGGCTCCACCTCCAGTTCCCTGAGAACTTTTACCTCTCTGAGCTACCGCTCCCCACATTGAATTGGGACGATCACTCCTGGTCGTATCCCCCCATCAGAGGCGCTACTTTACTTTAGGTTCCCCGTAACCTTGCCTCTTGATCCCCTAGTTGCCTCACAAATGTTTTGTTGTTATCCCTGGTTGAATTGTTACTGTGTTTAAAAGCTTAAATGCCTAACTGCCTAAAAACTCGAAGCTCTCCCTTCTGATATGTTTCCATGCTGACACTTGACTTACTCTCTTCCATCCCCCCCCCCTTCCTATTCCTCGCCCTTTGGGGCTGGCGCTCCCGCTGTCTTCTCCTCCTGTCTTCTCTCCAGCTCTCTCCCTCAGGTACCCCCAGGGGAGGCTTTCCTCCTGTCCTTTCCCGAGCGGCTCGTGATCCGCGATCTGGACCCCATGCTGCGCCCCCACAGGGCCCCAGGCCCTACTGCTGACCTAGGTGCTCCCCCGACACCTAGTATTCCTTCCCCTTGTCAGCTCTACCGGTCCTGGCCTCCTCCGCCAGACGACCACCCACCCTCCCACCCCCTCCGGTCTTTCCCCCCCCCCCCCTCCTCTGACCACACTCTCTCTCACATCATATATCTCCGATCTGTCTCCCCCCTCTCCATTTTTAACCACCTCCGCCCTTTCAAATCCGCCGACCTCGCTGTTGCCTGCCCATGGGTCTCCGGGTACTCTCTCATAACGTGAAGGGCCTGAATAGCCCTCAAAAGAGGGGTAAGCTCTTTGCTTCCCTTAAACACCATGGAGGCGACCTGATCTTCCTACAGGAAACTCACTTCGTACACGACTCTCACCCCACCCTCCAATGTAAACCATTCCCCGTCTCCTTTCACGCCTGCGATCACCTGGCCAAAAAACGTGGAGTAGCGATTTTAATAGCCCGCCACCTCTCTTTTGAACTCCTAGACTCTCATACTGACAAAGACGGCCGGTTCCTTGTCCTGGTGGGGAGACTTAATAATAATCTATGCACCCTGGTTAACGTTTACGCCCCTAACCAGCGACAGGAACGGTTCTTTACGAGGCTAGATAATCTCCTCACCCGAGTCCGCCAGGGCGACCTTATACTTGCAGGGGACTTCAACTCCGTCCTCAACCCACAGCTAGATCGCTCTTCCTCTCCCCCTACTCCTTCCCCATCGGACTCCCTCCGCTCTAGATCCCTCCTCCGACTTATGCGTTCTCAACTCCTCTACGACTCCTGGAGGATAAAAGATCCCTCTGCCCGCGATTATACCTTCTACTCTGCCCCTCATAACTCCTACTCCCGCATTGATATGGTCCTGCTCAGTCATGATCTTGCTCTGAATCTCCGCGATGCCCATATTCACCCATTAGTATGGTCCGACCACGCTCCCATCTCCTGCGACCTGGCAGGTTTGGTTTCCCGTCCTCGCCCTATGACATGGCGCCTAAACGACTCCCTCCTACATAACCCTGAGATTAGGTCCCATCTTCATGACAAAATCTCTGACTATTTCACCTTAAATGACTCCCCCGATATTTCCAGATCCACCCTCTGGCTGGCGCATAAGGCTGTTCTTCGTGGACACCTCATCAGTCTAGCCTCAAAAGCCAAAAAGCAATCCCTTTCCCAATACAACAGGCTCTCCATTAAACTCCACGCACTTGAGACCCAACACAAGGCGTCCTCCGACCCAACGGTCTTGTCCGAACTTCGCACCATTAAGGTGGAACTTGATCTCCTCCTTACTACATGAGTGGCCAAGCGTCTTAAGTGGCTTCGCCAGTCCTTTTATGAGAAGGGTGACAAGGCGGACAAGATCCTGGCGGCTCGACTCCGCTCCACGAGAGCCAAAACCAACATTGTCACTATCAGAAACTCTCTCAATCAACTTGTTCAGGATCCCATTGCCATTAGAGCCGCTTTCCAATCTTACTACACCGATCTATACAACCTCCCGCCCCCTCCACCGGGCCCCTCCCCCCGACCTCGATCCGACCTTATCTCCCACTTTCTCTCTGCTTCTAATCTACCCAGACTTCCCCAGGACGCCTTGGACCTTCTTAACGGAGAGATTACGGTGGATGAAATCACTCAGACTATACTCATGCAAAAAATCGGCAAATCCCCGGGTCCGGACGGGTTCACGGCTCTCTATTACAAAAAATTCTCTGCCCTTCTCTCCCCCCACCTACACTCTGTTCAATGGGATTGTCCAAGGCGACCCTTTTCCCCCTGAGATGCTAGAGGCTAGAATTGTGGTGATCCCCAAAGAAGGCAAAGATCCCCTTAACTGCGCTAGCTATCGCCCCATATCTCTCCTGAACTTAGACCTGAAAATCTTTGCTAAAATTCTGGCCAATCGCCTTAATCCATACCTCCCTTCCCTTGTTCACTACGACCAAGTAGGGTTTATACCGGGCCGCCAGGCAAGAGATAACACCAGACGAGCTATTGACCTTATACATATCTCGAATTCCAGGAGATCCCCTACTATCATGCTCTCCTTAGATGCCGAAAAAGCATTTGACCGGATCTCCTGGGAATTCCTGAAACCCGCCTTGGAGGCTTATGGCCTGTCCGGGGGCTTCCTCACTAGCATCCTAGCATTATACTCCACCCCCTCTGCCACCGTCCTTATCAATGGTACCCCATCCGCCCCACTTAGTATCTCCAATGGCACACGTCAGGGCTGCCCCCTCTCCCCCTTAATATTTGCCCTCATCATAGAACCCCTTGCCTCTCAAATTAGAATACATCCGGACATACACGGAGTACAGGTAGGCCCGATAGATCCCAAAATTTCCCTCTTCGCAGATGACATCCTACTCTCCCTGACCCAGCCCCTTATTTCACTCCCAAACTTATTCTCAGTTCTACAAGCCTATAGCCTTATTTCAGGCTATAAGATCAACTACTCCAAATCTGAGGCCATGATGCTACATATCCCCCAACATGAGGCTGAATCCCTTCGCGCCAACTTTAAATTTAAATGGCAGCCCACGAGGATTAAATACTTAGGGATCTACCTAACCCCGCACTATGACTCCCTGTTCCGAGAAAACTTCCCGCCCCTCCTCACCAACACACTAGCCGACCTGACCTCTTGGAACAGTCTCTTCATCTCGTGGCTGGGCAGGATCATAGCAGTTAAAATGACCATAATCCCCAAATGGCTCTACCTTTTCCAGACTCTTCCTGTGGCGGTCCCGGCCCCCTTTCTCCGCAATATCCAACGAGCCCTTATACGCTTTATTTGGAACCACAGGCCTCCCTGCATTGCAGCCAACACTCTGAAAAGATCAACTTCCACGGGAGGCAGAGGCCTTCCCGACGTTAAGCTATACTACCTCGCCTCCCACTTATCCCACATTGTCACTTCATACGCTCCTCCAGGGTCATTATCCTGGTTGGACATTGAGGCAGCCTTCATTGGCATCCCAGACCTGACCCCCTTATGGGGACTCTCCTCCACCTCTCGACCCCCAACCTCTAAACTTCTTCCCACCATCAAATTCAACCTTAAAACCTGGGACACCCTCTCTCTGAAGTGGGGTCTCACTACTACACCCTCACCCTTGACCCCCATCTGGCAGAATCCCATGTTCCCCTCCGGACTCTCGAGTACGAGATCCCGGGCGTGGATAACACTGGGCCTTAAATTCCCAATCGACTTTGCCGATCGGGGCCAATGGCTGTCCCTACCTGACCTCCAGCAGAAAATCCCCTCACAACCACTCAATCCCTTCCAATTCCTACAAATACGCCACTTTCTAACCTCCCTCCCCCCCACCGCCTTACTTCGTGCCCTTACTCCCTTTGAATCCCTATGTGTCAACTCCCACTCATCCAAAGGCATAATTTCCCAACTTTATTCTCTCCTACTGGACTCCTCCCTACCTTTATCCCGGCCCCATGAACTCGCATGGGAACGGGACCTCGGGCCTCCACCCGAAACCGAAGACTGGGAGGACATGAGACTAGGGATTGCTAAATCCTCTATTGCCACCGCCTATAAGGAAACGGCCTACAAAGTTTATTATCGCTGGTACTACACTCCCGACCGTCTCAACAAATTCTTCCCGTCCGCCTCCCCGGCCTGCTGGAGGAACTGCGGAGCTAGAGGTACTATGCTCCACATATGGTGGACTTGCTCGGTTATCATGTCCTTCTGGGATTTGGTCCACTCCCTCCTCAACTCACTTCTAGAATCTCCTTTGCCGAAAGACCCCTGGATCTCCCTACTGTGTTATCCCCCCCCACTTCTCAATAAATTCTCCCAAAAGCTGACCTCACACATTCTAGCGGCAGCAAAATCACTGATCGCCCTCAACTGGAAGAGCCCCTCACCACCTTCCCTACTATCCCTTAAAACTAAAATCTGGCACATCGCCTCAATGGAAAAAATCACCTATTACCTCCACGACCGGGGCCACGTCTTCGAGCAGGTCTGGGCCCCCTGGCTCGCCGCTGAACGTGGCTAGCCGTTCCCCTCCGTCTGCCCCCGCTCCCCCCGCAGACCCATGGGCACCTACCACCTTCTCTCTCCGACATTCTTCTTTAACCCCACTCCTATCTTTCTCAACTACCTCTTCTTCCTATTACCCTCTCTCTCTTCGTCTCTTTCCTGTCTCCCCTCTATTATGATCTTGTTGTTCTTGAGATATATACTATGTATGAATATAAATGTGGTCGTCCCCCCCCGTTCCTCTCCCCCCCCCCCTGATCCCCATGTTTGAACTCGACTGTTTTCCCACACTGATTAACCCTGTTATGTATCTGAAATTTGTGGTCTATCTTGGACGCTGGCTATGTTGGCCGCCTGTCCCATGTATTTCTAGAATGCCTTTTCAATGTACCTGACCACGTATAAATAAAGAATTTCAAAAAAAAAAAGAAAATATATCTTTCTACAGAATGATATAGTTTCCTAAATTCTGAAGGTGTATCATATAATGTGCTCATAATATTTAATTTTATTTTTTTTTAACTTCCCCCTTGATGCTGGACATGCCCACTATCTGGGAAGTCTTAGGGGGAGGGTGTTGCTGCCATGCCCCATGGCTAAACATAGAAACATAGAATTTGTCGGCAGATAAGAACCACTTGGCCCATCTAGTCTGCCCCTTTTTTTTTTTATATATTATTTTTTATCACTAACCTTATTTGATCCTTATTTCTTTGTAAGGATATCCTTATGTCTATCCCATGCATGTTTAAATTGCTCTACTGTCTTAGCCTCTACCACCTCTGATGGGAGGCTATTCCACTTGTCCACTACCCTTTCTGTGAAATATTTTTTCCGCAAATTTCCCCTGAACCTCCCCCCCTCCAGTCTCAGTGCATGTCCTCGTGTCCTATTGCTTCTCTTCATTTGGAGAATGTTTCCCTCCTGGACTTTGTTAAAACCCTTCATATATTTGAAAGTTTCTATCATGTCCCCCCTTTCCCTTCTCTGCTCCAAACTATACATATTGAGATTTCTTAGTCTTTCTGGGTATGTTTTGTGATGTAGGCCATGCACCATTTTAGTTGCCCTCCTTTGTACAGTTTCTAATGTATTAATATCCTTTTGAAGATATGGCCTCCAGAACTGAATACAGTATTCTAGATGAGGCCGTACCAATGACCTATACAGTGGCATTATTACTTCTTTCTTTCTGCTGCTGATTCCTCTCCCAATGCAGCCAAGCATCTGACTAGCCTTCCTCATTGCCTTGTTACATTGCTTACCTGCTTTTAAGTCATCTGAAATAGTGACTCCTAGATCCCTTTCCTCCTCAGTAGTTTCCAGTATAGTGCCATTAATACTGTATTTAGCTTTAGGATTTTTGAGACCCAAGTGCATGATTTTGCATTTTTTGGCATTAAACTGTAATTGCCAGACTCTTGACCATTCCTCTAGTCTACCTAGATCCTCAATCATTTGTTTTACCCCACCTGGTGTGTCTACCCTGTTGCATACCTTTGTGTCATCTGCAAAAAGGCATACTTTCCCTTTAATGCCATTTGCAATGTCACCAATAAAGATATTAAAAAGCACTGGTCCAAGTAAAGATCCCTGGGGTACTCCACTGGTAACATTTCCCTTCTGTGAATGCACTCCATTTACCACAACTCTCTGTTTTCTATCCTTCAACCAAGATCTTATCCATTCAATAATCCTAATATCCATTCCCAAACTTTCAAGTTTATTTAGCAGTCTGCGATGTGGAACTGTGTCAAAAGCCTTACTAAAGTCTAGATAAGCTATATCCATGGCTCCACCTTTATCCATCACTTTAGTCACACAATCAAAAAAGTCAATAAGATTTGTTTGACATGATCTCCCCCCAGTGAATCCATGCTGTTTGGGATCCTGTAAATTGCCGGATTTGAGATAATCTACAACTCTTTCTTTTAAGAGTGTTTCCATCAATTTCCCTACTACTGATGTAAGACTCACTGGTCTGTAGTTGTTTGCCTCTTCCTTGCTTCCACTTTTGTGCAGTGGGACTACGTTTGCTCTTTTCCAGTCCCCTGGAATTTCTCCTGTAGCTAATGACTGGTTGAATAATTCTGTCAATGGTGCTACCAGCACCTCTTTAAGTTCTTTTAGTATCCTTGGATGTATCCCATCTGGCCCCATAGATTTGTCCACTTTCAGCTTTGAGAGTTCTGTTAGGACCTTCTCCTCTGTAAATGTACTTGTTTCATTTTCCTGAATATCCCTGCAACTTAACTGTGGCCCCTTCCCCTCTCTTTCAGTAGTAAATACTGAGCAAAAATAATCATTAAGATGATCTGCTATTAAATTGTCTCCTTAAACAAGACTCCCAGTGTCCGTCTTTAGTTTTATAATTCCGCCTTTTGTTTTTCTCTTTTCGCTTATATACCTAAAAAACGTTTTGCCTCCTTTACCCACTGACTGGGCCATTTTCTCCTCAGCTTGTGCCTTTGCACATCTGATTACCTTCTTTGTCTCCTTCTGTCTAACAAGATATATCTTTTTGTCTTCATTATTTTGTGTCTGCTTATATTTCCTAAAAGCCATCTTTTTTGCTCTCACAATATTTGCTACTTCTTTTGCAAACCACACTGGCTTCCTTTTCCTTGTGTTTTTCCTAACAGTTTTGATACAAAGGTCTGTTGCCTTCAATATTGCACATTTGAATGTTTCCCACCTCTCCTGCACTGTTTCCAAGTTCCTCCACTCTGCCAAAGAATCACTTACACATTTTCCCATCCCTACAAAATCAGCCTTCCTAAAATCCAACACCTTTGTTTTTGTATGGGACAAGTCAGTCTCTGTCTTAATGCTGAACCATACTGCTTGATGATCACTGGATCCCAGGTTTTCACCCACTTTTACGTCCGATAATCTGTCTCCATTTGTAAGTATTAAGTCTAATATTGCGTCTTTCCGAGTGGGCTCCCTCACCAATTGGTGGAGGGATGCTCCCTGAAGGGAATTTAAAATGTTCCTACTTCTAGTGGAACTAGCAACAGACACCTCCCAGTTTACATCAGGAAGATTAAAGTCTCCCATGATTATTACCTCTCCTTTTAATGCCATTTTAGTTATGTCCTGCAATAGGTTCTTGTCAAGTTCCTCTTCCTGACCTGGTGGCCTGTATATCACGCCAATACGAATAATCAACTTTTCCCCTGTTTCTATGGTCACCCAAAGGGCCTCAGTTTTTTCTTCAATACTTTGTATTAATGTAGTATTTATGGCATTTTTTACATACATTGCTACCCCTCCTCCGATTTTTCCAATTCTGTCCTTCCTAAATAAAGTATATCCCGGTATAGCTATGTCCCAGTCATGATTTTCATTGTACCATGACTCTGTAATTGCCACAATGTCTAGATCATCCCTTGTCATTATTGCAGTTAGTTCTGGGATTTTATTTCCTAAACTCCTAGCATTTGCACACATAGCTTTTAGAGTTTTGTTTGTGCTTTTTCTGTTCCTAGCTATGTTCTTCTCTCTGCCTATTTTTATTTGGTTTTGATCTGAATTATCTTCTGTTGCTGTGGATATGCTTCCTATTCCCTTTGCCTGCAGAAACAATACCTCTGTGTTGGGGGAGCAGATTTCTTTATTCCTATTTGGTTCACTGCCCTCCTTTGTTAGTTTAAATAGTTCTTGATGAAGCATCCAAACTGTTCAGTTAGTATTCTCGTTCCCCTTGAAGATGGGTGCAGGCCGTCACTTTTGACTTTTGACCTTACACCTCTGGTGCTGCCCATGTGGGGCCACTAGTACAAATTTTTCCAGGGCCGCTTTTTGTTCCCAATCCGCCCCTGCACCTGTCTGTCTCTCCCCACCCCCTACATTGTGAGCTACTTGGAGCAGGGCCCTCTTACCTCCTGTTCTCACAACCCTCTTTTCTCACACTTCAATTACAGCCTACATAGTGAATGTCTATACCTGCATCTCCTCTCACTTGCTACTGCTTATCTCTTCCAGTGGCTGCCGGCCCCCAGTAGTATACTGACTACTCCTTTGCTTCCTTACATCTCGGCTGTAGTGTGTACGGAGAACTGTGTTGCTAATTATTACCTGTGCTCTGTCTTAGTTTTCCAGCTCCTGTGATGTTAAGTTCTGTTCACCCTGTAATGCTCTAATGTCTGCTGTATGTATGGTGCTTCGAAACACTTGTGGCATCTTATAAATAAAATATAATAATCAGTGCTCGAAGTGGGCCGGTATACACCGGTATGGCATGCCGGCACTTCAAGCACTGATTCCCCCGCCCCCGCACGTCAGCGCTGCTGCCTCTGAAATTCCGCTCTGCCAATCGGAGCGGTGGAACCGGCAGCCAATTAGGAGCGGCCTGTCCCTGCTGTCACTCTCTCTGTCACTGCTGTCACTCTCTCTCCCTGTCCCTGAATTGTGGATCATGTTGTGTGGGATAATGTGAATTTTGGGTCATACTGTGTGGCATATTGTGAACATTAGCTCATTCCGTGTGGCATATAGTGAATTTTGGCTCATTCTGTGTGGCGTAATGTGAATTTTGGCTCATTCCGTGGGAATTTTGGATCATTCAGTGTGGCATAATGTGAATTTTGGCTCATTCAGCATGGGATAATGTGTAAGGGGCACCAGTACTAGATAGTATAAGGGGTCCTACTATTGTGGTGCATAATGTGTATATGGTGTGGTACACTACACTTATGGGCATGCCCCCTTTTGAGTAACCATGCCCATTTTGAGTGACCACACCCCCTTTTCCTAGCCTAATTACAGCCTTCATTTTTCCCATACCCCCACTTCAAAATTTCCACTTCGACCGCAGATAATAATAATAATAATAAACCAAAGCGTTTGTAGTTTATATCATGTGAATGACCTTCACTATGGCCCTCATTCCGAATTGATCGCTCGCTGCCGTTTTTTGCAGCGCAGCGATCAGGTTACTACTGCGCATGCGTATGCACCGCAATGCGCGTTGTATGGGTACAAACAGCATCGTTACTGTGCAGTGCTTCTAGCGGCGAATCCATTCGCACAACCGATCGCAAGGAGATTGACAGGAAGAGGGCGTTTATGGGTGTCAACTGACCGTTTTCTGGGAGTGGTAGGGAAAACACAGGTGTGTCCAGGCGTTTGCAGGGCGGGTGTCTGACGTCAATTCCGGGACCGGACAGGCTGAATTGATCCCAGCGCCTGAGTAAGTTCAGACCTACTCTGAAACTGCAAAAAAAAAATTTGTACCGCTCGGCTGCACATGCGATCGCACGCTTGCAAAGCGAAAATACACTCCCCCGTGGGCGGCGACTATGCGTTTGCACGGCTGCAAAAAGTAGCTAGCGAGCGATCAACTCGGAATGAGGGCCTATGTGCAGGTGACCGATGCTCTCTAAACGTGACCAAAATCGCTCATCTTACATTGATATCTTTTATAAAATAAACACTGATCAGAACTCACTCATCCTGGTTTTATTCAGTAGGAAGTATTCCAAATTA
This sequence comes from Pseudophryne corroboree, assembly GCF_028390025.1. Taxonomy (NCBI): domain Eukaryota; kingdom Metazoa; phylum Chordata; class Amphibia; order Anura; family Myobatrachidae; genus Pseudophryne; species Pseudophryne corroboree. The sequence goes on from NC_086445.1 coordinate 882,812,209, forward strand.
AACTGTTTATTCCTTTAAGTTTAATAAATAACGTACCCTGTTATTATAACACAACAGCCTTTTTTCTCCCTTTTGAATACTTCATTGAATACGACCTTCTATTCTACAGCCTGTCCTTCCGATGTCCCTCTACATGATTAATCTTGCATGCCATTAATAAATATATAATGTGTTCAACATTATATTAGATCAAATATTCAATAAGCTCCACTAAATATATAGGAATTAAGAGCTTTAATGTAATTACTGGCTGCTGATTGCTTTTCATACCCAGACTTGTCAAATTCTATAGACACAGGGAACAGGTTCATGAGACATTCAGTGTTATTTATAATATATAAGCACTCAGCAATAAGTTATATGTAGGTAGAGGATTAGTATGAAGCTACAATATCATTAAATAGGTACATTAATATATCAAAGGCTGTGTATTACTGAGCTGAGTAATATATAAATATATTTAAAATGACTTTAGGGCTTATGCCAAACTAAAATGTACATCCTGCTCTCTTTCACCTCTCAGCAGCACACAGAAAATGCCTGGCAACCCGTCAGACTTGTTCTGCATAAATGCAGTCTGTATTCATTGGCTTATCTATAATCAGTGCACTCTACAGCTCCGTACACACGGGGGAGATGTGTACTGAGCAATCTATCACAGACCGCTCCGCACACATCTCTCCCCCCCACTCAGCACTCAGCGTGATGTGTGCTGAGCGAGGGAGGTAGGCGATGGGAGAAGGGGGGGTGTCATTTCACCCAGCGGTGAAATGAGCAATCTCACTAGATCTGGCAGGCATGCATGCCAAATTTAGAGCCGGCGACAGAGCCGTGCTTCATTTCTACGCAATCTACTCCGATTGTTAAGAATTTAAACACGGCTCTCTCCGTGTGTACCCCCCTTACGGTACTGCGCAGCCAGAGAGGAGGGGGTCCACACATAGGCCATCATTCAGGTTGGGTCGCAAATAGCGATCCAACCATAAAAATTACAGTAAATGCGGAAGCATCTGCCTGTCAATCAAGCAGACGTGTTTGCGGGGCGACAACGCGCCGTTTCCAAGGGGCGGCGGTGGGGAAACAGAGGCGTGATAGCGTGAACGGGTGGGGCGTTGCGTGGGTGTGAATGGGGCAGCTGCGTGATGTCATACGCAGACGCTCCGATCAAAAAGATGGCGGCAAGCCTCCTGCAGTCGCAGCCAGGCTGCACCGGCAGGAGGCTTCCCTGCTTTCTGCGATCACGCTGAAATTGCGGTGCGACCATAATTTCAGTGTGGTCACAGAGGGGGGGCAGCTGTTCGCACGATGGGCGCCCTTGCCCTGCGATGGGCGGCCCCCAGCATGCGACTCAAAGGATTGCAAATTCTGCTACTTAGCAGAATTTGCAATCCTTACAGAATAGGGTCCATAGTCTGCACACAGGCCCCCTCCTCTCTTAAACAGCACCTGTGCATATTGATATATTCATATGCAGGAGCAATGGAAGTAATCTCACAGCAGCTCAAATGACTGCAGTTTCAGGTTTTTACCCATGTTAGATGCCTTTAGGATACTATCCTAAAGATATAGGTGGTCATTCCGAGTTGTTCGCTCGCTGCTACTTTTAGCAGAATTGCTAATAGGCTAAAATCCGGCAGTTCTGCGCATGCGTATGCACAGCAGGGCGCACGCGCTAAGCAATTTTACACAAAACTATGCTATTTTACTCACGGGCGAACGAAGCTTTTCAATCGCTCTGCTGATCGTAGTGTGATTGACAGGAAGTGGGTGTTTCTGGGCGGAAACTGGCCGGTTTCAGGGAGTGTGCTAAAAAACGCAGGCGTGCCAGGTAAAAACGCAGGAGTGGCTGGAGAAACGGAGGAGTGGCTGGCCGGACGCTGGGCGTGTTTGTGACGTCAAACCAGGAACTAAACGGACTGAGGTGATCGCAATCTAGGAGTAGGTCTGGAGCTACTCAGAAACTGCAAGGAAATACTTATAGCAGAATTGCTAATCTTTCGTTAGCAATTGCTAATCTTTCATTAGCAATTCTGCTATGCTAAGATACACTCCCAGAGGGCGGCAGCTTTGTGTTTGCATTTCTGCTAAAAGTAGCTAGCGAGCGAACAACTCGGAATGAGGGCCATTGTTGGGTCTGTCTAAAATAGTGGTAGGTAAAAATGCTTTACCTACCACCACCTTATGCCAGGACGCACAGTGGCATAGTAGTCAATAGTTCAACAAATCAGGGACCTATTTATGGGGGTCATTCCGAGTTGTTCGCTCGTTGCTGATTTTTGCAACGGAGCGATTAAAGCAAAAATGCGCATGCGCATGGTACGCAGCATGCGCTAAGTATTTTAGCACAAAATTTAGTAGATTTACTCACGTCTGAACTAAGAATTTTCATCGTTGAAGTGATCGGAGTGTGATTGACAGGAAGTGGGTGTTTCTGGGCGGAAACTGACCGTTTTCTGGGAGTGTGCGGAAAAACGCAGGCGTGCCAGGATAAAACGCAGGAGTGTCTGGAGAAACGTGGGAGTGGCTGGCCGAACGCAGGGCGTGTTTGTGACGTCAAACCAGGAACGAAATGGGCTGAGCTGATCGCAGTGTAGGAGTAAGTCTCGAGCTACTCAGAAACTGCTAAGAAATTTCTATTCGCAATTCTGCTAATCTTTCACTCGCAATTCTGCTATGCTAAGATACACTCCCAGAGGGTGGCGGCCTAGCGTGTGCAATGCTGCTCATATCTGCTAGCGAGTGAACAACTCGGAATGAGGGCCTATGTGGAGTGTTTATCTATATCCAAAATGTTTCTCTCTGAAGACTCTTAAAATTTGATCGACAGTAATTCCTTTAAATGTTTTATTACTCTGAGCCTCGAAATTTTGAAGGTGTATGTTCTGATACAGCTGGGGACCATTCATTCAGTCTAGTCCAAAGGTTCTCAAACACGCTCCTCAAGGCACCCAAATGGTCCAGGTTTTACGTTTATCCATGATTGGCCACAGATGACATAATTAGCACCTCAGTCACCGTTGGGGTGCCTTGAGGACCGTGTTTGAGAACCTCTGATCTCTAGGGCTACCACCTCATCCCTTTAATTCTGAACACATATTAATTACACAGGTTCTGTGGCTGGCTGACTTTAAGACTCCATTTCATCTGGTTTTAATCAGCCAGAGAACCTGTGTAATTAATGTGTCCAGAATTAAAAGGATGAGGTGGTAACCCTAGATCTAGTCTAATATTAATAGTCACAAAAGCCAAATCACACAGGTGTTTCACAATGCAGAAGAGCAGAAGAACTAAAACAGGTCTTTTTAGCCCATGTGGAGATCTGGCTGGCTTCCTTGCTACTCCGAATAGCCCAGCAGATCTGCAGAGATACCTTCAGACACCAGCAGTTCAAAAACTTGAAGAAGCAGTTTCTTTGCATTTGACTAAATCAGGCCCCATATGAGTGCAATAATGTCACTTATCCAGTGTCTTTAATGCCCCTGTGGCATCCTCACATGTAGCAGTGTGTCAAAGTCGAAAAATATTGCAGTACACACATCACGTACAAACCACACACACATGTCCGCCATGCGTGCACATATCCGCAAATTGCGTATGGTCGCACCCGCGGGCCTGCGCGGTTTGAGCGTGGTATGAGTAATTACAGTGGAATTTGTACTCTCATGGAAAATCCACAAAGACATATCATAAATCTAATATATATATATATATATATATATATATTGTATAAATCCCACACTGTCTGCTTTAACCTTTAAATAGCAGGAAAATCAGTCACACATAAATTAAAACTCCCAGAGACTAAAATACAATGGCCTTATTTACACTAAGCTTTGAAATTCTATGAAGAAGGCAAACACCTTTGTTTACTAAAATAGCCACGTTTCTATTTAAAACAATGAGTACTGAATTGTCATTGTCTCGCCTGAAAGCAAAAACAAACAAAGTGACAATACCCAGGAACCAAAGCTGTTTAGAAAATCAGAAACAATAGCTAACCACAACACAAGACCAGACAGATAGAAATTTAAGATATTAGCATTCCTAGTCTAAAACCCATGGAGATAAAGGTGTTCATATATATATATATATATATATATTTATTTATATATGAATGAATAAATATATAATGCCTAACAAATTGTAATAGCAGGAGTATGTGTGTACGTGTGTGTGTATATATATATATATATATATATATATATATAAATATGTGGATATATGTATATCTTGAAGATTGAAATAGATAATCATATCATGTGTGGGATCATATTGTTCAGAGTCACGTAAACATTAATCTGGTGGGAATAAGAACATTATTAAATATTACCTCATTAAGTTATTAATAATACCAGATTTATGATTAATGTGATGGGTTTAACTGATCATGGGGCGGGAACTCAGATGTAAACAACAGAAACCACATCTCAAGTCCTAGCCATCGCCCACTTCTTGAACTGACCAATGGTCCCCGGTGCACAGGATATGTCCCACCCCCGAACCAATGGAAGAAGAGCACACAGTGTCTATTGTATTATGTTTTGATCTACTGAATAAAGAGCGAGCTGCAGGCCAGGTCACTATCACAAACTCTTAACGCTTTCAACCTGATTAGCGGAGGACCGGGACCGGGAAGCGCACACGATTATTCACACGTATGTACATTGACTGTAGCCATTATTCTGTTTTAGATTTATCTTGTTAGCCTGTAGTGTATAATTTGTACTGTTTTACCTTTTGAAATAATCCACTGTGGCCTTAGAACCCTGTGGTTCAACTACATATTGGTGTTGTGTCCTCATTTCCCTGCTAGGGTTTAAAGCGTATTTAACTGTATAAGGGGGGTAATTCCAAGTTGATCGCAGCAGGATTTTTGATAGCAATTGGGCAAAACCATGTGCACTGCAGGGGAGGCAGATATAACATGTGCAGAGAGAGTTAGATTTGGGTGGGTTATTTTATTTCTGTGCAGAGGTAAATACTGGCTGCTTTATTTTTACACTGCAAATTAGATTGCAGATTGAACACACCCCACCCAAATCTAACTCTCTCTGCACATGTTATATCTGCCCCCCCTGCAGTGCACATGGTTTTGCCCAATTGCTAACAAAAAATCCTGCTGCGATCAACTTGGAATTACCCCCAAGGTTTCTAAGTATTGATAAGGTGTACGCACTACGGGTACTTTATACCATCAGCGCTACTTAAGGTTTAAGGTATACCATCATTGCAGTGCTTTGCTGCATAAAGGTTTAAAGTGTAACCATATTATTACATTGTATTACTAATAAGGTTTAAAGGTTATCAATTGTGTGTACGCGCGCTGTGCGTACTCTGTACACTCAGCGCGGCGTGTGTACGCCAAGTACGTACCACGTACGGGACTCTGTACGCAAATAGTGTACAAAGTGCGTAACGCGTGTATTCAGGTAAAAGTGTATCTAGAGGTATAGCTTTATGGTTTAAGATAATATCGACATTATCAAGTGACATGGAAGAAGAAGCTTCTTACATGTGAAGCTATTGGTTGCTGCTCCTCTATGTCAATGTTACACTGAGAGTGTTGCATTTAGCTATGATGTCACAGCCAAGTGAGGGCCAGATGTACTAAGCCTTGAAAAGTGATACATTTCATGGTTATAAAGCACCAGCCAATTAGCTCCTGTCATTTTTCAAACCCATGGCAGGATGTACCAAGGCAGAAAAAGCCTACCGGCTTCTCTCCGCGTTGCGCTGTATGAGGGATCCGATCGGATCCCTCCCAGCATGTCCCACGGCCGCAACGTCCCTCTGCGCATGCGCAGACAGACTCCTGGGGGCAAATACCTGGAAGTCAAGGGACAGAGATGCATTGCGATCAGAACTGTCCTTTGCAACACTAATTCATATGTTATTACATATGCAAATGTGATTAGAGTTGTCACGATGTGTGGCAGGATGTACCGCAACAGGTTGGAACAGCCTGTGACATGGCAGTTAGGCGCTGATTGGCTAGTACTTTATTACCGTGAAACTTTTCAAAGCTTAGTACATCTCCCCCTCACTTCCAAGAGGAGTGGATGTGCCTCCACCCCCCACCCCCTCTTCCCCCGCTAAGGTAAGCAACATGGTTGGGTGATGCTTTCACTTATGGTAATAGAGATGTACGTTAAGGAAACTCTCCCAATTGAAACATTCCAGCAGGATATGTATACTTATGGTGAGCAGGACATCAGAGAAGTGGGTAAGTACAAAACTATCCTATTGATTTTTTGCCCCAAATAAATATTACTGCAAATAAGTTAGTATAAACGAGTGTATTCAAAATAATCATATTTCTCAGTTAAAATGTATAACAATAATAAAGATAATCAGTGTAGAGTGAAATCAAAAGGTCTCTATATTTATCCAAACCTTTTCTTTTGCATTGTTGTTTCTTACAGTGACACCTATTTCGATAATTCAAGTTTTTATCAATTCTCATCTATCTGATGATCACCGGCGGTGTGTTCTGTGCTCGCGGAAATTCCTCCTCTCACTGGCTGGCTGCTTAATGCAGTCACTAAAGGGTAACATGAAATGTGCATATACACAACTGATGTCCGCACATGTGCACAGTGGATAACCCAGAAGGGTTTCCATTTTCAGGTCTCAGAGCTTGATAAGTATCTTGGGGGCAGATGTATTAAGCCTGGAGACGGCATAAGGAAGTGATAAACCAGTGATAAGAGCAAGGTGATAAACGCACCAGCCAATCAGCTCCTAACTGTTAGTTTACATATTGGAGCTGATTGGCTGGTGCATTTATCACCTTGCACTTATCAATGGTTTATCACTTCTTTATGCCTTCTCCAGGTAAATACATCTGCCCCTTGATGTGCTGTCCTCATAGAGGTCTGTGGGAATGACGGTAAGCACCTGTAAATAGTTTTAAATATCTGATTTCTCCCACATTAACCCTTTAAAAAATTGAACAAAGCTGGTAAAGGAGCTGTTTTCTGCTGGTTCTGCCAACAAACGGATTTACAGATTTACATGTTTTATGATCTTAATTCTAAGTAGTGGTGCTGAGGGAGGGGGAAGGGGGGGCAAGTACTATTTCCTCCTTTTACACTCGCAGGCTCGGGTCATTCACAGGAATGACCCTTTTACATTAGCGGCCCAACCCGGCATATTGCAGGGTCGGTGACGTCACCGCTGACTCTACCTGAGGCGGTGCTTGGAGATAATCTTCTCCAAGCACCGCCTCCTCCTATGCAGAGAACGGGTGCCGGGTCGCCTTGACCCGGTATACCCGTTCACACTGCACAGCTTCCCGGGATGGTCCCGGATTCAACCCTGTTCGAGACCTGGGTTGAAATCCCGGGATGCTCGTCCCGGGAAATTGTAAGTGTACCCTTTTACACTGACAAAAGTCCCGGGATGATGCGCGTTCACGTGCAAAATCCCGGGATAAAATTGTCAGTGTAAAAGGGGTATAAGTCACAAATCAAATGATAATATTCTAAATTGTAAATGATCCCTTCTCTTCTGTCCCTGTAACTGCAATATTCTCAGAAGTCATTATGCAAAATGTAACTTTATAAATGTGTTTTGCCTTTTTCCTTACACGATACATAAAAAAACAAAAACAAAAAAACAAACAGAAAATGGTGTTTATTCTAATTTGCTACAAGTCAAAACAAATATATATTGCTCACAAATAAAATAACTTTTTAAAAAATGATTCTCTTCATCATTACAATCACTACAGCAATATTGTGAGCTTTGGCATAAAGATATTCCCTGCTGTCGGACCTCTTTTATTCTCTTCTTAAACAGAAAATACTGATTTTTGTTTGGGAAGAAACCCTTTCATGTACAACAAGAATCTGTGCATTTTAGGAAAGTGACAGGCAATTAAGGCAGATGGGAGAAAAAGCGATGCATTACACCTGTGGGAACCCAACAAACATCAGAGATCCATCTGACTGACTTTCAGTAACTCTCCCTGATGTGAAGAAACAGTCTCATTGATTGTTTTAGCACTAGCAGTCTCGACCTCTCCTGTTTAATCTAATGTGGAGCTCTTGCACAGTCAGTATACAAGTCACATGGGGCATTCACAGATCAGTACGCCTAGTAAAAGAGGCTGCATATCAGGCAAATGTTAGTGCTAAAAGTCAGTTTATGAAAAAATGATGACCGTCTACGTCTAATGTGCAGTGAACATTATACTCTTGAGTAGAGATGCTTGAAAACGTTGAACCAGCTCATAATTCAGTCAAATTGAATTGGTTCTTAGAAGTAAAATTGCCCAGATTTGAGTGCATTTTTTTTTTTTGCAATTTCAGATTTTAATCCTAGTAATCAAATACATAGATTAGTAAAAAGTAATACTGTGTTACATCCTGAGAGTTATACTATATACAAGTCTCTTTGCCTCGATAGTCATTTTTTTTAAATTCAGTGTTTTTTTGATAATTTTTCAATAAATAAATAAAAATAACTCTCAGACGTTAAATAACAAATGCCAAGGAAATACATTTAGAATAGAAGTAAGCCTTACTGCATTTACCCTGATGGTTGAGTCTGCGCCTGTGCAGAACAGGTCATGTGATCTCAGTGCAGCAATGCTAACGCCTCTGCCTGATTGACTAGCAGAGGCATTTGCGGGGAGGGACGTAGGCGGCCAGCGTTCAGGAAAACGGTAGCGTGTCGCCCCTATTTTCCGGGAGTGGCGAGGCCAAAGACTGGGTTCTGAGACACAGTTACCTTCGCCTCGCAAGCCGCCCTGTGATGGCAAGGCTGAGAAAGCTTAGGCTCCCTCAGCATGCCATCGCGATGGTAATCTCAGGTGCCATCACATCGCAAATGCAGGTAGGAGGTGGTATGAACCTCCTCCTGCATTTTCATTGCTAAGGATAGCATTTGCAAAAGCTGCTGCAAACAGATTTGCAATTGCAATCCTTAGTGAATTAGGCCATGAGAGCTCAATTCAGCGATGTGTGTAAACTCCGATGATTTTTGCATATGCGCAGAAGCCGCACTGCGGATGTGCAGATCTAGAGCTGCAATGTCACTCACAGTGCCCTAAACGCTGCACCATGAATGACATGCTGCTGGCATGTGGGGGCGACAACAGGCAGTGTTGCAAAAAACGGGGTCATGGGTCCAGTTTCCTGGCAGCTGAAGCCAGTGATTGCGTACTTGGACGCAGCTTTTCCGGCTTCAGCAACGTGATTTAGCCAGTCATCCTGAATAGCTTGAGGGTTACTCAGATGACCAATGAGGGTGATTCAGACCTGATCGCTGCAGGCGATCAGGTAGTAACTGCGCACGCCTATGTACCTCAATGCGCACGCATGTCGGACAACAACAAAGGGCATCACCGGCCGGCAACGGGATGGTGCAAAAAATCCAATCGCACGGGCGTTCACAAGGTGATTGATAGGAAGAGGCCGTTAGTGGGTGGCATCTGAGCATTTATTGGGAGTGCCTGGAAAAACACAGGCGTACACAAGTGTTTTCAGATAGGGTGTCTGACGTCGGCTCCGACCCCAATCAGCCTCTTCTCATTGCACTGTAGGAGGAAGTCCTGGGCTGCGCAGAGACTGCACAAAGTGGATTTTTGCAGCTCGGTGTACACATAGGATCACACACTTGCACAGCGAATATACACTCCCCCTGGGGGCGGCGACTATCTGAACGCAGGACAGCAAAGTTTGCAGACCAGCTATCAGATCTGAATTACCCCCCCATGTTCACGCAGATGATATGATGCTAGTCCTCAAATACAGCAGAACACAAAAGCATGTAGTGGCCTCTTTCTACTATACACACCTCCTGCTGCTCTTGCATATATTAGCAAAGCCTCTGTGTACAAAGACCCAGCGGCTGTAGCAAAAGCGTCCATCTCTGAATCAGGCCCTAAGCATATAGTATTTTGAAAGCAAGGTGATACTGAAAAGATAATGTACATAATAGTGCAGAGTGAAGCATGTAAATATGAAGGCATTAACAAATAAAGATAACACATAAAACAGAGTTGCACAGGACTGATGATTTGCTGTATTTAATATATATCTCCTATATATTTGCCTTAATCAGTGACTCTGTGCTCGTAACGCTGGGCGGAGTCACAGAGCTGGGCGGAGTCAACTGCATCTGCTGCAGGGAGCTACCGGTAGATGCTAGAATCAAGTGGGCTAAGGGACCTTTTCCGTAAGGGGGAGGAGTTACGACGCAAGGGGGAGGAGCTAGGCCAGCGGGATAGTTCCTCTACTATCCACGCCACCAACTATTACCTTTAGTAATTAGGTGGTGAGCGAAGCGGAGCGGAGCGAGCCACCGTGCCCGAAGCGTGGCGAGCGAAGCGATCCCGCGAGGGTACTTTTCGGGTACCCTGTTCGCCCGTAGCTCCTCCCCCCGTGACGTAGCTCCTCCCCTCAATACGTCTCAAGGTCCCTTCAGCCCCTCCGATATAGAACCAACCGGGAGCTACCCCATACCCAGCGCCAGCAGCAGTCAGGTGCAAGACCCTACCTTACAGTATAGGAGGTGAGGATGGCCACTAGCTGCCGGCTGCTGTGCCTGTACTCCCCCCCCCCCCCCCCCAATCACCTGTGACAGCGGGCTGTGTGCTGTGCAGTGCGGCTCCAGAAAAGGGGGCGGGGCTACGGCGTCGCGAGGGGCGGAGCTACGGCGTCACGAGGGGCGGAGCTACACGGGACCAGACAGCTGCACAGTGGTGGAATCCGCATTGCAGTGACGGCCAGCCAGACTTGGTAAGTGGAGGGTGAGAGAGAAATGTGTGTGTGTGTGTGTGTGTGTGTGTGTGTGTGTGTGTGTGTGTGTGTGTGTGTGTGTGTGTGTGTATAGTGGGGGGGGGTGTGTGTGTGTATATATGGTGGGGTGTGTGTGTTTGTATATATGTGTGAATTGTGTGTGTGTGAGGTATGTCTGTGTGTGCGCACTTTATGGACGCCACTGCTGGGGGGGCCATTACATGCAAGGACGCTACTAATATAGGGGGGCATTACGTATAAGGGCGCTACTACTATAGCGGGGCCATTACGTATAAGGACGCTACTACTATAGGGGGGGCATTACGTATAAGGACGCTACTACTATAGGGGGGGCATTACGTATAAGGACGCTACTACTATAGGGGGGGCATTACGTATAAGGACGCTACTACTATAGGGGGGGCATTACGTATAAGGACGCTACTACTATAGGGGGGCATTACGTATAAGGACGCTACTACTATCGGGGGGGCATTACGTATAAGGACGCTACTACTATAGGGGGGGCATTACGTATAAGGACGCTACTACTATAGGGGGGGCATTACGTATAAGGACGCTACTACTATAGGGGGGCATTACGTATAAGGACGCTACTACTATAGGGGGGCATTACGTATAAGGACGCTACTACTATAGGGGGGGCATTACGTATAAGGACGCTACTACTATAGGGGGGCCATTACGTATAAGGACGCTACTATAGGGGGGCATTACGTATAAGGACGCTACTACTATAGGGGGACATTACGTATAAGGACGCTACTACTATAGGGGGGGCATTACGTATAAGGACGCTACTACTATAGGGGGGGCATTACGTATAAGGACGCTACTACTATAGGGGGGGCATTACGTATAAGGACGCTACTACTATAGGGGGGGCATTACGTATAAGGACGCTACTACTATAGGGGGGCATTACGTATAAGGACGCTACTACTATAGGGGGGGCATTACGTATAAGGACGCTACTACTATAGGGGGGGCATTACGTATAAGGACGCTACTACTATAGGGGGGGCATTACGTATAAGGACGCTACTACTATAGGGGGCGCATTACGTATAAGGCCGCTACTACTATGGGGGGGCATTACGTATAAGGACGCTACTACTATAGGGGGGCATTACGTATAAGGAGGCTACTAATACTGGGGGGCATTACGTATAAGGACGCTACTACTATGGGGGGGCATTACGTATAAGTACGCTACTACTATAGGGGGGCATTACATATAAGGACGCTACTACTGGGAGGGCATTACATGTAAGGATGCTACTACTACTGGAGGGGCATTATGTATAAGGATGCTACTACTACAGGGGTGGCATTACGTATAAGGACGCTACTATTACTGTAGGGAGGCATTACATATAAGTACGCTACTACTATAGGGGGGCATTACATATAAGGACGCTACTACTGGGAGGGCATTACATGTAAGGATGCTACTACTACTGGAGGGGCATTATGTATAAGGATGCTACTACTACAGGGGTGGCATTACGTATAAGGACGCTACTATTACTGTAGGGAGGCATTACATATAACTGCTACTTCTACTGGGGGGCATTACGTATAAGGACGCTACTACTACGGGTGGGGCATTCCTGCTCTCTAACTGCCTGTCTGTGTACTGGCCTTCACCCCTCTTACACCATCACCAACCCTCACTAACTACCACAGAGACTATGTGCACTGATATCTGCCCCTCCACCACCTGCAGCGCCCCAGGACCCCTCCCCATCCCCCGCACCTGCCCCTCCACCACCCGTGGCACCCCCACCCACTGCGCCTTCGGACCCCCTACCCCACCCGCAGTGTCTTCCAAACCCCTCCCCCATCTGCAGCAGCCCCTCCCCCATCCGCTGCACCCCCGGACCCATCCCCTGCACCCCCACCCCTCCAGCAACCGCAACACCTCAACACACACGGACCCTCCCTCCTCCGGACCCCGAAACCCATTCACTGCTCCCCCCCCTCTCCCACCCGCAACGCCTCCACACCTCCTACCCACCCGCCACACCCTTTCCCACCTGCAGTACCTCTGGAACCCCTCCCCCATCCAGCCCAGCATCTGCCCCTCCCCCACCTGCCCCTCCCCCACACACAACGCCCCCCTGGCCCCCTTCCCCGGTACCCACCCGCGGCGCCTCCAGACCCCCTATGCCACCCGCCCCTCCACCACCTACATCACCTCCGGACCCCCTTCCCCATCCGCCACACCCCGCATCTGGCTCTCCCCCGCCCGCTGCACCTTTGGATCCCCTACCCCACCCACGCAGCAGGCCCTTCCCAATCCGCATCGCCTACACCATTCACAACAGCACCGCACCCGCCACTCCCCCACCCACGTTACCCCCGCATCCACCCCTCCCCCACCCACCGCGCCCCCTGGACACCTCCCCCATCCACTGCACACCCGCACCCACCCCATCCCCATCTGCAGCGCCTTCGGAACCCCTCCTCCATCCGCAACAGCCCTGCAGCTGCCATCCCCCACCTGCGACACTCCTGCTCCTACCCCACCCACAGCGCCTTCATACCCCCTCCCCCATCCGCGGTCCCCACTCCCCAAACCCCTTCCTGTTGCAAGGGACTATGCCCCCTTCACCATCGGAAGGCCTTTCATTGTGCAATATTCAAACACTAACAAAACTAGGAATGCAGGGAATACTCCATATATTGAACCCCAGAAAGGCGTGCAGGGGTTAAAGGGGCGTAGCCCCTTCCGACGGTGTGAAGAGCGCCCGTAGGGCGCGATGAAGCACCTAGTATATATATATATATATATATTATGAGTATTCTTGGTTCAAGTGTAAAACATCTTTGGATCTATACCAGCACCACTACACCTGGTGATATATATGAGCAGCACTTCTACTAGAGTACATAAAACTCTCATAAAGAGTTGTGAAAGTTACAAGGATCACTTACCATCTACAGTAGGTCCTCGCCATAATGACTTTAGCTAGCGAAGAAAGGTCCAAAATTTGCAGCCAGTGTTGAATTGGGGCATAAAGGGCCCACCGGGGGGATGTAATGTTAGGGACACATGCTTAGAGGCTTGCCTAACCATTAGCCTTGATAAATATATTGGCCCCTTGATAAATATATATACAGTGCATCCGGAAAGTATTCACAGCGCTTCACTTTTTCCACATTTTGTTATGTTACAGCCTTATTCCAAAATGGAATAAATTAAATTTTCCCACCAAATTCTACACACAATACACCATAATGACAATGTGAAAAAAGTTTTTTTAGATTTTTGCAAATTTATTAAAAATAAAAAAACTAAGAAATCACATGTTCATAAGTATTCACAGCCTTTGCCATGAAACTCAAAATTAAGCTCAGGTACATCCTTTTCCCACTGATCATCCTTGAGATGATCCTACAGCTTAATTCGAGTCCACCTGTGGTAAATGCAGTTGATTGGACATGATTTGGAAAGGCACACACTTGTCTATATAAGGTCCCACACTTGACGGTGTATGTCTGAGCACAAATCAAGCATGAAGTCAAAGGATTTATCTGTAGACCTCCAAGACAGGATTGTCTTGAGGCACAAATCTGGGGAAGGGTACAGAAAAATATCTGGTGCTTTGAAGGTCCCAATGAGCACAGTGGCCTCCATCATCCATAAATGGAAGAATTTTGGAACCACCAGGACTCTTCCTAGAGCTGGCTAGCCATCTAAACTGAGTGATCGGGGAGAAGGGCCCTAGTCAGGGAGGTGACCAAGAACCCAATGGTCACTCAGTCAGAGCTACAGAATTCCTCTGTGGAGAGAGGAGAACCTTCCAGAAGGACAACCATCTCTGCAGCAATCCACCAATCAGGCCTGTATGGTAGAGTGGCCAGACGGAAGCCACTCCTTAGTAAAAAGCACGTGGCAGCCCGCATGGAGTTTGCCAAAATGCACCTGAAGGACTCTCAGTCCATGAGAAACAAAATTCACTGGTCTGATGAGACAAAGATTGAACTCTTTGGCGTGAATGCCAGGCGTCATGTTTGGAGAAAACCAGGCACTGCTCATCACCAGGCCAATACCATCCTTACAGTGAAGCATGGTGGTGGCAGCATCATGCTGTGGAGATGTTTTTCAGCAGCAGGAACCCAGGAGACTAGTCAGGATAGAGGGAAAGATTAATGCAGCAATGTACAGAGATACCCTGGATGAAAACCTGCTCCAGAGCACTTTTGACCTCAGACTCGGGCGACGGTTCCTCTTTCAGCAGGACAACGACCCTAAGCACACAGCCAAGATAGCAAAGAAGTGGCTTCATGACAACTCTGTGAATGTCCTTGAGTGGCCCAGCCAGAGCCTAGACTTAAATCTGATTGTACAACTCTGGAGAGATCTGAAAATGGCTGTGCACCGACGCTGATGGAGCTTGAGAAGTTCTGCAAAGAGGAATGGGCGAAATTGCCCAAAGATAGGTGTGCCAAGCTTGTGGAAAAAAGACCTGAGGCTGTAATTGCTGCCAAAGGTGCATCAACAAAGTATTGAGCAAAGGCTGTGAATACTTATGTACATGTGATTTCTTAGTTTTTTATTTTAATAAATTTGCAAAAATCTCAAAAACACTTTTTTCATGTTGTCATTATGGGGTATAGGGGCTAATTCAGACCTGATCGCTACTGTGCATTTTCGCACAACTGGCAATCAGGTCTGAACTGCGCATGCACCGGCGCATGCCAGAGATGCTATCTGCATCTCAGCCCAGCGATCGCCTCTACCTGATTGACAGGCTGAGGCGCTCGCTGGGTGGGAGGGGGCGGGCCGGTGGCGTTGGGCCACCATTTTGGGGGTGCAGTCCAGGCAATGCAGACGTGCCCGGACTGTGCGGGGGGCAGGCCGCGGCGGCTGCGTGATGTCACACACAGCCGTTGCGGACCGGAGAGCAACGGGTAGCTCCCTGCCAGCGCGCAAGAGCTGTGCTGGTAGGGAGCTACTCTTCAGGTACAAAAGCACTGCCGCCGTGCAATGCTTTTGTACCTGTGCGGCGGGGGGGGGGCAGACATGCGGCAGACTAGCCCGATGCTGGGCGTCCCCCCGCATGTC
The DNA here is from genome assembly GCF_028390025.1 of Pseudophryne corroboree. Lineage (NCBI taxonomy): Eukaryota > Metazoa > Chordata > Amphibia > Anura > Myobatrachidae > Pseudophryne > Pseudophryne corroboree. Next base: position 882,828,049 of record NC_086445.1, read on the forward strand.
AGGATGGCTGATCGTAGCTGTTCAAAATTTTGCACGGCTACTATCAGGTCTGAATTAGGCCCATTGTGTGTAGAATTTTGAGGGAATTTTTTTTTTTATTCCAGCTTGGAATAAGGCTGTAACATAACAAAATGAGGAAAAATTGAAGCGCTGTGAATACTTTCCAGATGCACTGTGGGAACTACTGCTAGTGCATGTAAGATTAAGTACCAGATTAATAACAGCAATGTACTGTAGAAAATACACCATAGCCCTGTGCAGTATAATGTAACATATGTATAATTCAAGCGCACAGTCTGGAACCTCATCCCTTGAGAAGGGAGTGGGCCGCCAGGCAGTGGAACCCAATGGGGGTTTCCCCAGTACCGCTGTGGGCCAGTCCAACTCTGTAATTATTAAAATAATACTTTTAAATAGTAAAAACTAGCTTTTGAAAAAAAAATCAAACAGCATATACTGCTTCAATGTTCTGATTTCGCATTTGATTTGAGCTGATTGCCATTAAAAATTGTTCAAGTTCAAGAATTTGTTGCAGATTTTTGAATAGTGCGGGAATCATCGCACATATGCTTGTCCCACATCATGTTCAGAAGAGTAAAGCCTTGAGAGCAGATGGACAAGCATCACCAGGACCTACCCTAACAATTTTGCTGTTGGGCCTAGTGATTGAGTATTACACCCCTGGATCCTATGTATTCTAAGGAATAAGGCACCCATAATCTATACATATAATAAAACTGAAAGAGTTGTGTACAGTATGTACTTACTGTAGCATTCTTTTTTTTTTTAGTGATAAAGCTAAATATTTATCGTATATAAAACACTTTAAGAGGTCTAAGAACACTATACGCTATCTACGTAAGAAGTACCGTAAGGGTACGCAAGTTGTGTAGCGATCGCTCAACCGTAGTCGAGACGCTCAAGCGTCACGTTCGCTTACGGCCCAGTGATCACAGGCAGGCACGCTATTGGCTGCCGGCTAACGTGATGATTCGCTATAGCGTAGCGTACGCTCGGGACCACGAGGAGATCACCAGCGGTGCAGACGCTTACAACGTTAAAACCTTTATATCTATACCTTTAACAATGAGATACACAGTATACCTTAGTGTGGAGACAGAGTGTAAGTGCAACCTGGTGTAACCTGATTAACTACAAAGCTGCTTGAGCGTCACCGACGCTCAGAGAATACTTAACCCTATAAAGAATACACAGATACCTGGGCTTAGGGTCCAAAACCTATTATATGTATTTTAACTATTATACTTGCAAAAGGAATCACAGTACAAATGATACACTACAATATAACATAAACCAACTAACCAGATAACTACACGGGAAATACAATACAATACAATTAAAGGAAAATACGAGAGAAAGAGTAGAGAGAGAGAGAGATGGAGAGAGAGAGAGAGAGAGAGAGAGAGAGAGATGGCTCACAGTAAGACAATATGATTACGGAGAAAACTTACGCACAAGGGGAAACGATCGCATGCGCCTCGATATCCAGCTCCCGATTATCAGCAATGAGAACCGTTGAAGAGAGTGAAGTTGGATATGGTCGGCTTGCATATTTATGCCCCACACACAATACAATTCAATGGTCCCTACAATCTCATTGTTCATTGGACACAGGAATTCGGCTTCGCATTATAACAAAAGGTCATAGGTTGATTCATACAGGTGGGCTGTGACTATTTCCAACTGCTCAGGTGGGAGGGAAACTGGGTAATAAAGTGCAAATAAAGTAAATGTTCATAAACTTCTTATGTCCATAACTATTCGCACGAGCGATTGATCTGCTTCAAACCAACACCGGAATATTTCTAATTAAATATTCTTCCGATGGATACTAAACACCACTGTATTACTCCTGTCTGACCCTTCGTATCAAACAAAGAGGGATTTCTCTGTTCATGAACATTCTATATTAACCAAACTTTCAGAATCTATCAAAGGGACCATGATCTATAAAATACCTTATTAGTGAAAATATGTAATGATTGAGTCGCACGCTACGATCGCGTAAACTCTACCGTAAATACGCATACCATGCGCCTGCGGGTGCCCGCGACTGTGAGTATGCGCACGTACGGGAGAGCGTACGCATGCGCAGCACGGACCTGTGTGAGGTGCAAATATGGCAGTGTGCATAGAGATATTTTTCTGACTTTGACAGTCCACCCTTTGGCAGTCAATAATAACTGCCACTTCCTGAAAACATTTCAAAAGGAGAAAAATATATGTCAGGGGTTAATTCATTTCCATGGTTGGGTAAGGGAGGAGAGAGGAGTAGGTGTGAAGAGGGTATGACCTAGTGAGATAGCAGAAGCATGTGTGTATGAGTCCATGTTTGGGGGGTCATGTATCATCGTGCCGTACGTGTTGTTAATCAAGCTTCAAGCTTCCAGGTATTGCGAAGTATACATTTGAATTCCTTCTTATCCCGTGGTACGGGTCTGTGGATGGGCTGTCAAACTTTACCGAGCTCTTTTCGGATTTTGAACAAAATGGGGAGCACATTTTAGTTGATGATACATGAATGGGGGAATATGTGATTGCTGATATCTGTGCCTGTATTCCCTATACTATGTGTGTCATTACCTGAGGGTTGTAGAAATGAAGAAAAAACATAATTACGGTAAATGCGGTGGTATTCTATGTCAGGTTAATGTACATCTGTCGGTTGAAGTTTTGTTCGGTATCAGTTGAAAGTCGTCTTCTTTGCGCTGTGTTGCCCATTAGGTGTGAGCAAAAAGCTTTGTCAATGCCATTAGATTTACAAAAAATGTTGGGCTAGCGTAAGTTTAAGAATTCTAGGGAAACTGGGGATCCATGGCAAAGTTCATCAAATGTCCGTATCTACAGTGGTCAAAACTTCTTCTTTGGTCTATCCGTTGTCTGTATAGCGTCTCGTCAACTTCCTCGTCCAAGGGGGTCTTTTTATCTTGGAGAAAAGCAGAAAAACAGGTGAAAGAAACGGACCGTATAATCGCATTTTCATTACATCATTATTTCTATCATTGGGTCATAAATCAAATCCAGGTTAATTACAGTTTCCTCACTCCTCAAACTCATTACCCTGGTACGATGTTTGCACTTCATTAAAGCCTGACCGCATCTAAATATCAAGCCAATTGATATGACAACACCTAAGATACATAGGAGAAACTTCCCAACATCCATTATGACTCCTTGAGCCCAGTCTCCCAAACCGGAGAACCAATTTCGCGGGTTCAACCATGACACCCAACCAGTCAGCTCATTACCTACAGCAGCAAGAGTGAGATTGTGTTTTCGGCGAAATTCCCACTTCAATTGGAGAATATCGTCCATCTTTTGGTCTATGACCTCGACCGGATCCTCGGTGCTATTCGTGATATACGTGCAACACTTCACGCCGTACTGTGTTGCTAATGTAACACAATATCCGCCTGTCACTGCTGTGAGGTAATTAAGAACCATTCTATGCTGCACCAGTTCTGTTTTATAAGCTTGAAGTTCCCTTCCAGTGTATCTAAACGTGTCATCATACATTTCAGTGATATTATCTAACAAATTTGCGAGCGCCGATATGTATTTATAATTTAGCACTCCTCTAGCGGTGCGGGTGAAATCTAACGCGATTAAAAATTGAATCCCGGTGGATTCACTTATCAGATCAGAGGCCGGATGCTCTGTCTTCTCTATCAGGTGCCTTTTAACAACGTGCTCGTAATGGGTGTGAGTATAAGGAGCTTGGGCACCACGATGTATGTCTTTCATTTTATCATGTGTTACAGTCATTACTTCAGGCAATACTTTTCCAATATAACACAATCCTTCAGAGTTTGGGGCAAGCCACTTGTACGCCTTTCTCCCGCATATGAAATATGCATCATCGGGGAGAACATATGGGACGGAGAAGGACATAACCATATTACACACCTTCCAGGTGAACTCTCCTAACCCTAATTCTTCCATCTGCTTAATACACGTATCAGGTTGTATGATATGTGCACAGTATCCTGGTGATACTTCTCCAACTCTCGTAATCCTATTTCCTAAGGTGTACCTATACCGGAAAGATTTTCCTCTACTGGCTATGTGGCGTACAAGCTCTGTATCTGTAGGCATTCTATCTGCTCTATGCGAAAAGGTCATGGTGTGGTTACTCCATGACACTTCCCAATTTCCCGGCTTTCTGGGATTGGAGATGTTGAAACATAATAGGGACCTATCCACATGGTATTGGTGGAGCTTCAAACTAGGAGGGCTGGAGATATTAAACCTCCTGTCCACCGGTCTCCCACCATTTAACTCAAGTACCTCCTCTATCGTTAAAGGAAATGGCACTAGCCCTGATTTGCTATGACCTTGAGGTACTTGAGAGCATACCCAACAATCTGTTTTGTTTAACACATTACCCACTAAGGAGTGATAGTCACTCAATGGATGCCGGTCCATATGGATATTAAAACTGGATTGGCATTTCTTAATGCACCCATCTTCAATGACATTGTTACAGAGCCTACAGATACAGTTTTCCTCAGCTAACAATCCGTCACAATTCCTTCTATGGTCAATGCTATCGGATCGTTTTCTGATACTCGCCTTTGCTTGTTGGTTAGGTTGATCTTGGAAAACTACGCCTCCATCTTTATCATCAGAACCCATTCCAGAACCTCTATCGACCTCCATGGTACTCTCGCCGGAACAGACTGCTCTGGTCAACATCATGGTCAACAGGAAAATCCGGATCACAGTCTCTTGGGGCAAGTCCATCTTATAGGAGGAAACGGAGAAGAATGAGAAGGAGGAAAAAGAAATTTGAGGGAGAGGGGATGGGAAGTGGAGGAAAATAATAAAAGGGAGTGGGGAGTCGACAACAGCTCTCGGTCTTCAAGGCTCAGGTGCCGCCTCAGTCCTCCTGGAACAGACACTCCAGTGATACAACCTCTACCGTCTGTTCCTTATCACGGGACTTCTCTGGATCAGCAACCTTCTTGCAGTGGGATGAATGGACCCAAGTCTCTCTCTCAGCAACCTTCAATGCTGTAGTGCTAGTCAATAAGACCTGGTATGGTCCTTCCCATCTGTCAATAAGGCAACCTGAGCGTAGAAAATTCCGTATCATTACATAATCCCCAGGTTCAATGTCATGACAATTACTATCAGGTAGATCAGGAATCACCAACTTCAGATTATCATTTTGATTCCTTAACTGTTTACTCATGTTAATCAAGTACTTTACAGTTACTTCATTGTTACATTTCAAATCATCCTGAGGGTTAATCATAACATGCGGTTGTCGACCAAACAAGATTTCAAAGGGAGACAGATTAAGAGGGGACCTGGGAGTGGTTCTGATACTGTACAATACAATGGGTAAAGCTTCTGGCCATGTCAATCCTGTCTCTGCCATCACTTTACTCAATTTATTTTTAATAGTGCTGTTCACTCTTTCGACCTTCGCACTCGCCTGTGGACGGTACGGAGTGTGCAGCTTGCTATCAATTCCCATCAACTTACACATTCCTTGAAAGACATCACCTGTAAAATGGGTACCCCTATCACTTTCGATTATTCTAGGGATACCATATCTACATACAAATTCCTGCACAATTTTCTTAGCAGTAAACATAGCGGTATTTGTAGCCGCAGGAAATGCTTCGACCCAATTTGAGAAAACATCTATACAAACAAGTACATATTTCAAATTCCGACAAGGGGGTAATTGTATAAAGTCAATTTGTATTACCTGGAAAGGGCCGCCGGCAGGTGGGATATGGGATGGTTCTGTAGGTATTGCCTTTCCAACATTCTTTCTCAAACAAGTAAGGCATGACATTGCTCTTTTACTCGCATGAGAGGAGAATCCTGGGGCGCACCAATATGCTCTCACCAATTTGCACATCCCTTCCTTGCCTAGATGAGTCAGCCCGTGAGCTGCTTCAGCCAGACATGGAAGATATGCTCTGGGGGCCACTGGTTTACCATGTCCATCCGTCCAGAGTCCTGAGGACTCCTGGCCACATCCCTTTGCCTTCCAGACTGCCTTTTCCTGTGTGGAACACAAATTTTGCATTTCACACAACTTCTGTGTGTTAATGGTATTAAATACCATCAATTGTGTGGTGTCTGTCTGTATGGGGGTAGCAGCTGCTAACTTAGCAGCTTCGTCTGCTCGGCTGTTACCAAGTGATACCGGGTCTTGGCTATATGTGTGTGCTTTACATTTGATAACAGCCACTCTGTCGGGTTCCTGTATCGCTGTTAGAAGCCTTTTTATGTGAGTTGCATGCGCTACCGGTGTACCAGCGGCCGTCATGAAATTTCTGAGACGCCATAGGGCTCCGAAATCATGGACTACCCCGAATGCGTATCTAGAATCGGTGCAGATATTGGCTGACTTACCCTTAGCCAATTCACATGCTCTGGTTAGGGCGACCAGTTCAGCAACCTGGGCTGAGTGAGGTGGGCCTAGCGGTTCCGCTTCTATGGTGTCTTGGTCATCTACGACTGCGTATCCAGTACACAAGTCTCCCGAGTCTGTCTATGACAACTACCGTCCGTGTAGAACGTGAGTTCTGCATCTTCCAGTGGGTTGTCACTGATGTCAGGCCTTGCGGTAAAATTTTGGGTCAAATATTCCATACAATCATGTGTATCTTCCTTTATATTAAATCTTCCTTCCCCATCACTCTCACCTTCCACCCTTTGTGCCTGACCAGGCACACCTGGGAGATACGTTGCAGGATTTAATGCACTGCATCTCCTTATGGTGATGTTTACGGGGGCCATTAGTGCCAATTCCCATCTTGTAAACCTCGCTGATGAGACGTGTCTGGTTTGGGCAGAATTCAATAAGGCTGATACTGCATGTGGCGTATGGATTGTGAGGTTGTGGCCTAGCACGACATCTTCGCTTTTTGTCACTAGCAATGCTATCGCAGCAACGCTTCGCAAGCATGTGGGGAGGGATCGCGCTACCGTGTCTAGCTGAGCGCTGTAGTATGCAACTGGCCTACTGGCATCACCGTGTTTTTGGGTTAGTACACCTGCCGCGCAACCAGCACTTTCTGTTCCGTATAGTTCAAAGGGTTTCCCATAGTCTGGCATACCTAGTGCTGGTGCCTGCGTTAGGCACTGTTTGAGTCTCTCAAATGCTGTTTCGGACTCGTCTGTATGCGAAATCCTATCAGGTTTGTTTGAGGAGACCATTTCCTGCAAAGGTAACGCCAAAATGGAAAACCCTGGGATCCAATTACGGCAATACCCACACATTCCTAAAAACGTTCTGATCTGTTGCTGGGTTTGTGGCAGAGTCATGTCTCTAATTGCTTGGATTCTATCAGCGGTCAGGTGTCTCAGTCCTTGTGTTAGACAGTGTCCCAAATATTTTACCTTAGTTTGGCATAATTGTAACTTGTCTTTGGACACCTTGTGTCCTGTGTCTGAAAGATGAAACAGGAGCTGTTTCGTATCCTTCAGAGATGCTTCCAGTGAATCTGAACACAGTAGTAAATCGTCCACATACTGTATCAATACTGATCCACTGTCTGGTTGGAAAGACTGTAAACAATCATGCAAAGCCTGAGAAAATATACTTGGACTATCTATGAAACCTTGGGGTAATCGAGTCCACGTGTATTGGACTCCTCTGTATGTAAATGCAAACAAATATTGGCTGTCAGGGTGCAGAGGTACCGAAAAGAAAGCGGAGCAGAGGTCAATAACAGTGAAAAATTTGGCAGTGGGAGGGATTTGCATTAGGATGACAGCTGGATTTGGCACTACGGGGAACTGACTCTCAACTATTTTGTTAATCCCCCTTAGATCCTGCACTAGTCTGTAACCCCTCCCCCCACTCTTTTTCACAGGGAAGATGGGACTATTAGCAGTGCTGGACGTTCTTACCAGAATGCCCTGTTGTAGCAAGCGCTCTATTACTGGGTAAACTCCTAACTCCACCTCTGGCTTCAGAGGGTACTGTGGGATTTTTGGAGCTATCCTACCATCTTTTTCTTGTACAACTACTGGAGCTACGTTTGCCATTAATCCAGTGTCTTGTCCGTCTTTTGTCCAAAGTGACTCTGGTATCTGAGATGTCATCTCTTCTATTTGGGATGGATTCCTATTTGTCATAATGGTATGTGACATTAATTTTGATGGGGAGTCTAACATGTCTCGCACTTCCTGAGCGTGTTTCTCAGGTATGTCCAAGAATACACCTTCAGGAGTACAATAAATGACGCACCCCATTTTACACAGTAAATCTCTTCCCAGGAGATTGGTTGGTGCCGATGCAGCCAGCAAAAAGGAATGCTTGGTATGCAAAGGCCCTATTGTAATCTCGGCTGGTTTGCTAACAGGGTAGTGCTGGACTACTCCTGTTACTCCCATGGCTGGAATTGTCCTACCAGTGGTTCTCATACCCACTGTCGAATTTATCACTGACTTGGCCGCCCCTGTGTCTACAAGAAAGTTTAAAGTTCTACCAGCTACATTAATTGCGATCTCGGGTTCACTTCCAAGGTTGGCAATTAACTTTACTGGCTGCAGATTACAGGTATGGCCACACCCCTATTGGGTATGGTGACCTTCCTGAATCCCGCTGGCAGCAACTACTTGTGAGGGAGTTAGCTGGGAACTACCAGAGGCATGCCAGTCTCTGTTCGGGGGATATCTTTTTGTTTCCCCTGTATGTGGCTCATAACTCCGTTTCTGTGGACCCCGATCCCAATGTCGTGTGTCGTGTCGTTGTCTAGGGGGTTGGTATGAGTTTCGTGGATTCTTTACTCTACAATCTCGTGCCATGTGTCCCTGTTTGTGACAAGAATAACAAGTAACCATACTTGACTTACCCACAGGATTTGGTGATACAAACAAAGGCTGCCTTGTGGTCAGAGCCTGTATACTTACTGACATTAATTTATCACCTTGTTGTTCCCTGTGTCTGGTGATGTTTCTATCGTGATCAATAGCAGCCTCTCTCAAAGTAGCCACAGACAGACCTCGCCAACATGGTTGCGTGGTCTGTACCCTAGTCTTCAATGACTCTTTTAAACCATCCATCAGTACCGATACTGCTACTTCCCGATGGTTTGTGTCTGTTTTAATGTCCTCTATGCCTGTGTATTTTGCCATTTCTAATAATGCTCTGTGAAAATACTCTGCAGCTGTCTCTGACTCCTTCTGTTTAATGGAGAATATCTTATTCCATTTAGCTACTGCTGGGAAATACTCTTTTAGCTGCAAGTTTATTCTTTTCACATTATCTTGGTTGTACACATCTGTAAGAGGTACATCATGATCTAGTCCGCAATCAGCTAAAAATTGAGTTGCGTCGACATTTGAGGGTAAACATGCTCTCAGCAATATCTGCCAGTCTTTATTGTTGGGCTCTACAGTGTTACCTAAGTCTCTGATGTATTTTTGACTGGCAACTAAATCTTTTCTAGGGTCAGGAAATTCAGACACTATGGTCCTTAATTCCATTCGGGAAAATGGGGTGTACATGGCAATGTTCCTAATGGGAGTGGCTCCTGATGTGTCTGTTTTCCCATTTGGCACTGCTATTACTCTAACAGGTGTAATTCTAACAACCTCATTCTGTGTAGATTCTACAGGCTGTGGTGAAATAGTTTCAGCATAATGCATGGTGCCGTACTTACCAGTTGATACGACCTCACCTATCCCTCCGCTAGGGGCCTTTACTAATCTCGTGGGTGGAGCTGTGCCTACTGTGGTCTCTGCTATGGTGGCTGCTAGAGAGAGCGCTGAAATCGTTGCCGATTCGTCCTCTTGATCACACTCCTGAGGAAAGTTCAAAACAGGGTACAACTTGCACGGGTTAATACTTGCATGGGTTAATGGGTTAACATTATCATTAACATTTACACAGTTACTAAGTGATTTTGTGTTACACCTTAGTGCGTCTTTCTCCGCAATCAACTTCTCTCCTGATATATATGGTGGCGGTGGGGCCGTGGCAATCAGTTTTCTGTTAGAGCCAGATCCCGCCGCCTGAGCCAAACCTCTCTGTATCTCACCTTCCTGTTGCCACAACTGTAAATAATCATAATGCTGGATTCGTCTCTTTGTTGATTTTATGAGACATATCCTCCTCCTTAAATTTTGTAACACTTCTGAGCTGAAGCTCCCTACTCTTGGGAATTTCTCCCCGTTATGTACAGTCATTCTCTCCCATTCATCACATAAAGTTTCTGTGTGACTTCCGTATTTCTCACACATTATATACCTGGCCGACCCAATTGGTCGGACCACTGAATCAACCCGAACCGAGGTTGATCGCCCCCTACCTGAACAAGTGGCCCCCATAGTTCGAAAGTGTTGCTTTATTTAGCCAACCCTTACGCAAAACCAAATGTCCACAATAGGCTGACGGTGGCGGTTTACCGAGTACCCCACTCACTCGCCCACGCCGACCAATACGACCTGATCACACCGATATGGTGCTGGCGTACTCGACCTAGGGCCCCTGCGACCTGAACCTCTATTTACTGGAACCTGCGAGGGTTATCCGAAGAACACTTACTCTTTCCAGTAACTATTGGTTGCTGGATAGTTCCTGAGTGAGCAGCAAACTTCCCTTAAAATAAAAAAATTACACAAATCACGTTAGAGTGTACAAATAGCGTTTGTGACCCCTTTACTCTAATGGTATTAGGTCAGATTACTAACTACTGCACACACTTACGTGCGGTCCAGTCGTTCAGTACACAAACAACTAAGCTTATGTACGGAAAGACCAATGGAATCGAAACTTACGACTGCGAATTCCTTCAGCCAGAGCTTATATGGCCTATATGGGTGTTGCACCAACCCTTTTCGGTGTTGTGCCTGTGAACTGTATAGCGGACTTCCTTGTCGGCTGTACCTGGACCTCCTGGTCTTGTTACAGTATGACCTCCTGGTCTTGTTACAGTATGACCTCCTGGTCTGCTATACTCTAATGCTCAAAATTGTATATTTAACCAGGGATGCCTCCCTAGCCACCGTGCACGTCACTTACACGCATGTACCTCACGAGTACTCGACTTTTCTTGTGGTTCAACCTTTAAAAATTGTAAAAACACTCACTCATCACATGTACACTTTTGTTTCTATTTCTATTTCTGCGCAGAAATTTTTCTTTAGATCAGGTGTGTTACCAATTAGGAGCAGGATCTGTTAATTAAATTTCGGACACCCAAAAGTAGACTTGCGTTATTTCTCGCCTCGCGTTATTTATCGCTTTGCGTTATTTATCGCTTTGCGTTAAAAATCAACTTATCGTGACTTGAGCTACGTGGGCGTAACCGGACGCTCCGTTGCGTAATATACGCTGCGTGCGTCGGCCTTTGGATTGCGTACGCAGGTCTTTGTTATAGACACGTATACGCAAAGCAAAGATCCACCGTAACACAATTTATACTTTTATCAATGTAGATGATCCTTGATCATCTACCACACAACACACTGACTTCGCCTTATCTCCCAGGCAAAACTGTGTGTTTGTCTATCCTTTAACTATGTTATCTATTCTTAAACTATGAAATAACGGCAACTCTCTTTTAGCACTTCTATCAACTATAAAACTGGCAGACAGGAGAGTGATATACGAAAATGAAAAAGAAAAAGAAATGCAGATATATATATGTGTGCGTGCGTGTGTACGCAAGACAGAAAAAATAAGATTTTACTTACCGATAAATCTATTTCTCGTAGTCCGTAGTGGATGCTGGGACTCCGTAAGGACCATGGGGAATAGCGGCTCCGCAGGAGACAGGGCACAAAATAAAAGCTTGAGATATCAGGTGGTGTGCACTGGCTCCTCCCCCTATGACCCTCCTCCAAGCCAGTTAGGATACTGTGCCCGGACGAGCGTACATAATAAGGAAGGATATTGAATCCCGGGTAAGACTCATACCAGCCACACCAATCACACCGTACAACTCGTGATCTGAACCCAGTTAACAGTATGATAATTTTAAAGGAGCCTCTGAAAAGATGGCTCAACAATAATAACCCGAATTTTTTGTAACAATAACTATATACAAGTATTGCAGACAATCCGCACTATGGATGGGCGCCCAGCATCCACTACGGACTACGAGAAATAGATTTATCGGTAAGTAAAATCTTATTTTCTCTAACGTCCTAAGTGGATGCTGGGACTCCGTAAGGACCATGGGGATTATACCAAAGCTCCCAAACGGGCGGGAGAGTGCGGATGACTCTGCAGCACCGAATGAGAGAACTCCAGGTCCTCCTCAGCCAGGGTATCAAATTTGTAGAATTTAGCAAACGTGTTTGCCCCTGACCAAGTAGCTGCTCGGCAAAGTTGTAAAGCCGAGACCCCTCGGGCAGCCGCCCAAGATGAGCCCACTTTCCTTGTGGAATGGGCTTTTACTGATTTTGGCTGTGGCAATCCTGCCACGGAATGTGCAAGCTGAATTGTACTACAAATCCAACGAGCAATCGTCTGCTTTGAAGCAGGAGCACCCAGCTTGTTGGGTGCATACAGGATAAACAGCGAGTCAGTTTTCCTGACTCCAGCCGTCCTGGAAACATATATTTTCAAGGCCCTGACAACGTCCAGCAACTTAGAGTCCTCTAAGTCCCTAGTAGCCGCAGGTACCACAATAGGTTGGTTCATGTGAAATGCAGAAACCACCTTAGGTAGAAATTGAGGACGAGTCCTCAATTCCGCCCTGTCAGAATGAAAATTTAGGTAAGGGCTTTTACATGATAAAGCCGCCAATTCTGACACACGCCTAGCTGAAGCCAAGGCCAACAGCATCGACACCTTCCACGTGAGATATTTTAAATCTACCGTAGACAATGGTTCAAACCAGTGTGATTTTAGAAATCTCAACACAACATTGAGATCCCAAGGTGCCACTGGAGGCACAAAAGGAGGCTGTATGTGCAGCACCCCTTTCACAAATGTCTGAACTTCAGGTACTGAAGCCAGTTCTTTCTGGAAGAATGTCGACAGGGCCGAAATTTGAACCTTAATGGACCCTAATTTTAGGCCCATAGACAGTCCTGTTTGCAGGAAATGCAAGAAACGACCCAGTTGAAATTCCTGTGTAGGGGCCTTCTTGGCCTCACACCACGCAACATATTTACGCCAAATGCGGTGATAATGTTTTGCGGTTACTTCCTTTCTGGCTTTTACCAGAGTAGGGATGACTTCTTCTGGAATGCCCTTGTCCTTCAGGATCCGGCGTTCAACCGCCATGCCGTCAAACGCAGCCGCGGTAAGTCTTGGAACAGACAAGGCCCCTGCAGTAGCAGGTCCTGTCTTAGAGGTAGAGGCCACGGTTCGTCCGTGAGCATCTCTTGAAGTTCCGGGTACCAAGACCTTCTTGGCCAATCCGGAACCACGAGTATAGTTCTTACTCCTCTCCTTCTTATGATTCTCAATACTTTCGGTATGAGGGGCAGAGGAGGGAATACATACACTGACTGGTACACCCACGGCGTTACCAGAGCGTCCACTGCTATTGCCTGAGGGTCCCTTGACCTGGCGCAATATCTGTCCAGTTTTTTGTTTAGACGTGACGCCATCATGTCCACCTTTGGTCTTTCCCAACGGTTTACAATTTGGTGGAAGACTTCTGGGTGAAGTCCCCACTCTCCCGGGTGAAGGTCGTGTCTGCTGAGGAAGTCTGCTTCCCAGTTGTCCACTCCCGGAATGAACACTGCTGACAGTGCTATCACATGATTTTCCGCCCAGCGAAGAATCCTTGCAGTTTCTGCCATTGCCCTCCTGCTTCTCGTGCCGCCCTGTCTGTTTATGTGGGCGACTGACGTGATGTTGTCCGACTGGATCAACACCGCCTGACCCTGAAGCAGAGGTTTTGCTTGAATTAAGGCATCGTAAATGGCCCTTAGTTCTAGAATGTTTATATGAAGAGATGTTTCCATGCTTGACCACAAGCCCTGGAAATTCCTTCCCTGTGTGACTGCTCCCCAGCCTCTCAGGCTGGCATCCGTGGTTACCAGGATCCAATCCTGAATGCCAAATCTGCGGCCCTCTAGTAGATGAGCCCTCTGAAGCCACCACAGGAGAGACACCCTTGTCCTTGGCGACAGGGTTATCCGTTGATGCATCTGAAGATGCGATCCGGACCATTTTCCCAGTAGATCCCACTGAAAAGTTCTTGCATGGAATCTTCCGAATGGAATCGCTTCGTAAGAAGCCACCATTTTTCCCAGGACCCTTGTGCACTGATGCACTGAGACCTGTCCTGGTTTTAGGAGGTTCCTGACTAGCTCGGATATCTCCCTGGCCTTCTCCTCCGGGAGAAACACCTTCTTCTGGACAGTGTCCAGAATCATTCCTAAGAACAGTAGACGTGTCGTTGGAATCAGCTGCGATTTTGGAATATTTAGAATCCATCCGTGCTGACTTAGCACTACCTGAGATAGTGCCACTCCGACTTCTAACTGTTCCTTGGTTCTTGCCCTTATCAGGAGATCGTCCAAGTAAGGGATAATTAAGATGCCTTTTCTTCGTAGAAGAATCATCATTTCGGCCATTACCTTGGTAAAGACCCGAGGCGCCGTGGACAATCCAAACGGCAGCGTCTGAAACTGATAATGACAGTTTTGTACTACAAACCTGAGGTACCCTTGGTGAGAAGGATATATTGGGACGTGGAGATACGCATCCTTGATGTCCAGCGACACCATATAGTCCCCCTCTTCCAGGTTCGCTATCACCGCTCTGAGTGACTCCATCTTGAATTTGAACCTTTTTATGTAAGTGTTCAAAGATTTTAGATTTAATATTGGTCTCACCGAGCCGTCCGGCTTCGGTACCACAAATAGTGTGGAATAATACCCCTTCCCCTGTTGTAAGAGGGGTACCTTGATTATCACCTGCTGGGAGTACAGCTTGTGAATGGCTTCCAGAACTGCCTCCCTGTCGGAGGGAGACTTTGGTTTTGTCTGAGTCTGCTTGTAAAGCCCCAGCGTCATGCTGAAGACTTGGCAGAAGCAGGGGAGGGCTTCTGCTCCTGGGAAGCGGCTGCATGGTGCTGCCTTTTTCCTCTTCCTCTGCCCTTGGGCAGAAAAGAGTGACCTTTTGCTCGCTTGTACTTATGGGAACGAAAGGACTGAGTTTGAAAAGACTGTGTCTTTTTCTGTTGATGTGAAGTAACCTGGGGTAAAAAGGTGGATTTTCCAGCCGTTGCCGTGGCCACCAGGTCTGTTAGACCAGCCCCAAATAACTCCTCCCCCTTATACGGCAATACTTCCATGTGCCGTTTGGAATCTGCGTCCCCTGACCACTGTCTGGTCCATAATGCTCTTCTGGCAGAGATGGACATTGCGCTTACTCTTGATGCCAGGGTACAAATATCCCTCTGCGCATCACGCATATATAGCAATGCATCCTTTAAATGTTCTATAGTTAACAGAATATTGTCCCTATCCAGGGTATCAATATTCTCAGTCAGGGAATCCGCCCATGCGACTCCAGCACTGCACATCCAGGCTGATGCGATTGCTGGTCGCAGTATAACACCAGTATGTGTGTATATACTTTTCAGGATATTTTCCAGCCTCCTATCAGCTGGTTCTTTGAGGGTGGCCGTATCAGGGGACGGTAACGCTACTTGTTTAGATAAACGTGTGAGCGCCTTATCTACCCTAGGGGGTGTTTCCCACCGTGCCCTAACCTCTGGCGGGAAAGGGTATAGTGCTAATAACTTATTAGAAATTAGCTGTTTTTTATCGGGGGAAACCCACGCTTTATCACACACCTCATTTATTTCCTCAGACTCAGGAAAAACTATTGGCAGTTTTTTCACACCCCACATAATACCCGCCTTTGAGGTATTTGTAGTGTCAGAAAGGTTCAATGCCTCTTTCATTGCCGTGATCATGTAACGTGTGGCCCTACTGGACATTACGTTTGTCTCGTCACCGTCGACACTAGATTCAGTATCTGTATCTGGATCCGTGTCGACCCACTGAGGTAGCGGCCGTTTTAGGGCCCCTGAGGGTGTCTGAGACGCCTGAACAGGCACTAATTGATTTGCCGGCTTTCTCATGTCGTCAACAGTTTTTTGTAAATTGCTGACATTATCACTTAATTGCTTAAACACAATCATCCAGTCAGGTGTCGACTCCCTAGGGGGTGACATCACTAACACAGGCAACTGCTCCGCCTCCACCTCATTTTCCTCCTCATACATGTCGACACACGCGTACCGACACACAGCACACACACCGGGAATGCTCTGATAGAGGACAGGACCCTACTTAGCCCTTTGGAGAGACAGAGGGAGAGTCTGCCAGCACACACCCAGCGCTATATATATACAGGGATAACCTTATATAAGTGTTAATCCCTTATAGCTGCTGTTAATCTAGTTATTTGCTGCCAAAATGCCCCCCCTTCTCTTTTTTACCCTGAATCAGATGCAGTACTGCAGGGGAGAATCAGGGAGCCGTCCTTCCAGCGGAGCTGTGAGGGAATAATGGCGCCAGTGTGCTGAGGAGATAGGCCCCGCCCCTTCACGACGTCCTTAACTCCCGCTTTTTTGTGTAAAATGGCAGGGGAAAAAATACATCCATATAGCCCTGGAGCTATATGTGATGTATTCCTTTTGCCAGCTAAGGTATATGTGTGTTATATTGCGTCTCAGGGCGCTCCCCCCCAGCGCCCTGCACCCTCAGTGACCGGAGTGTGAAGTGTGCTGAGAGCAATGGCGCACAGCTGCGGTGCTGTGCGCTACCTTAGTCTTGAAGACAGGATGTCTTCTGCCGCCGCTTTCACCGGACCTTCGTCTCTTCTGGCTCTGTAAGGGGGACGGCGGCGCGGCTCCGGTGACCCATCCAGGCTGAACCTGTGATCGTCCCTCTGGAGCTAACGTCCAGTAGCCTAAGAAGCCCAATCCACTCTGCACTCAGGTGAGTTCGCTTCTTCTCCCCTTAGTCCCACGATGCAGTGAGCCTGTTGCCAGCAGGACTCACTGAAAAAAAAAAAAAAAAAAACCTAACTAAACTTTTATTCTAAGCAGCTCTGGAGAGCTACCTAGTTTGCACCCTTCTCGGCCGGGCACAAAAATCTAACTGGCTTGGAGGAGGGTCATAGGGGGAGGAGCCAGTGCACACCACCTGATATCTCAAGCTTTTATTTTGTGCCCTGTCTCCTGCGGAGCCGCTATTCCCCATGGTCCTTACGGAGTCCCAGCATCCACTTAGGACGTTAGAGAAATAAACAGTTTTAAAAGACACTAGCGTTTTGTTCTTACCTCCGGTTCCCGGATTCCTTCAGCACTCTTTACTTAAGCGAAGCAGACGCTTATCCTGTCAGCACTACGAGGGATACAACCTCCCGCCCTTTGCTGAGGGATAATGTCTGCTGATCTACCTAGTGCAGATATGTGAAGGACGGGCGAGCCGCCAATTGATAAAGCTAAATATTTATCGTATATAAAACACTTTAAGAGGTCTAAGAACACTATACGCTATCTACGTAAGAAGTACCGTAAGGGTACGCAAGTTGTGTAGCGATCGCTCAACCGTAGTCGAGACGCTCAAGCGTCACGTTCGCTTACGGCCCAGTGATCACAGGCAGGCACGCTATTGGCTGCCGGCTAACGTGATGATTCGCTATAGCGTAGCGTACGCTCGGGACCACGAGGAGATCACCAGCGGTGCAGACGCTTACAACGTTAAAACCTTTATATCTATACCTTTAACAATGAGATACACAGTATACCTTAGTGTGGAGACAGAGTGTAAGTGCAACCTGGTGTAACCTGATTAACTACAAAGCTGCTTGAGCGTCACCGACGCTCAGAGAATACTTAACCCTATAAAGAATACACAGATACCTGGGCTTAGGGTCCAAAACCTATTATATGTATTTTAACTATTATACTTGCAAAAGGAATCACAGTACAAATGATACACTACAATATAACATAAACCAACTAACCAGATAACTACACGGGAAATACAATACAATACAATTAAAGGAAAATACGAGAGAAAGAGTAGAGAGAGAGAGAGATGGAGAGAGAGAGAGAGAGAGAGAGAGAGAGAGAGATGGCTCACAGTAAGACAATATGATTACGGAGAAAACTTACGCACAAGGGGAAACGATCGCATGCGCCTCGATATCCAGCTCCCGATTATCAGCAATGAGAACCGTTGAAGAGAGTGAAGTTGGATATGGTCGGCTTGCCTATTTATGCCCCACACACAATACAATTCAATGGTCCCTACAATCTCATTGTTCATTGGACACAGGAATTCGGCTTCGCATTATAACAAAAGGTCATAGGTTGATTCATACAGGTGGGCTGTGACTATTTCCAACTGCTCAGGTGGGAGGGAAACTGGGTTTCCCGCCGCATGGGTAATAAAGTGCAAATAAAGTAAATGTTCATAAACTTCTTATGTCCATAACTATTCGCACGAGCGATTGATCTGCTTCAAACCAACACCGGAATATTTCTAATTAAATATTCTTCCGATGGATACTAAACACCACTGTATTACTCCTGTCTGACCCTTCGTATCAAACAAAGAGGGATTTCTCTGTTCATGAACATTCTATATTAACCAAACTTTCAGAATCTATCAAAGGGACCATGATCTATAAAATACCTTATTAGTGAAAATATGTAATGATTGAGTCGCACGCTACGATCGCATAAACTCTACCGTAAATACGCATACCATGCGCCTGCGGGTGCCCGCGACTGTGAGTATGCGCACGTACGGGAGAGCGTACGCATGCGCAGCACGGACCTGTGTGAGGTGCAAATATGGCAGTGTGCATAGAGATATTTTTCTGACTTTGACATTAGGAATATACTTCTAGGACTGTTTTTGTACTATGAAGATGAACAAACAAAAAATGTCAGAATTTTTGTGTGTCCTGTTAGTTCTGGCATTATGCAAAAACGACTGTATAAATCTGGATCAGGTTTTAGCTATTGTATAGCTTAGTGACCTAGAAAGAATCTGAGGTATGTATGATCCTGATGTTACATCAGGGAGAGGAGTAATAAAGGAAAAAACAGACGTTTGACTTCACAGCGCACCACTGAAAGTTGGTGTTCTGATCATGTTTCTGAAGGAGTAGTGGATTATCCAAAAAATGTCATACGGTATACAGATAAAAAAAGGCTTCGCCTACCCAACATTAGGGATGGCCATCAACTGTATAACCATCAATTTTCAATAGTTATAAACCATTGGGGAAAAGAACTGACGATCACTGTTGGCACATGAGCAGAATCCTAAACCTATTACCCTAACCCTGACTATCACTGTGTATAATCAGATCATAATACATATTTTATAAAACTCTATACTTTCACAAAATTATACGAATACCCTGAACACAACACTCTGCAATTATAATACACAAAATACATTTTTAAGTACTGAAATGCAATTCTCAAGGGTCTGCATGGTCATGCTCATACCCTTAGAAATGAGTTGTTCCCAATAATCTGGAATTTCTGACACCGTTAGATGCATTCTTTGTCAAATATAGTGTTAATGACAGCTCAGAGCTCGGATCTCCCAAGTCGTTTATGTAAACATCTGACTCACGTACCTGCAGCCTGTTCTCTACGTTATAAACTATGATATTTTCTTATCTGCGCAGTGCAGAGAGGAATCAGCCCAAACACACACTCCCACGCACTGGCTGATAGGCACAGAGCCCAAACACAGTCACCCACACGCATCCTGGTGCAGGCCAGAAGCCTGACTGATGCACAGACCCTAATACACACAGAGAGTAATGTGTAGAACCGGGTGTGCAGAGAGATAGCAGAGAGAGATCAGATGACTTGTATAAGTCATCATTAGTAGGTGGTTGGATGTAGTGAACTGAAGCTGGAACACTGAACTAGCGCAATCTTCAACTGATATTATATAAACAATTCATATTAACATGTTCTATTAGATCAATTTTGCAGATGATAAAATTATTTCAATTAGAAATTGTAAACTGAAGATCCACAGAGCAAAACACAATCAGAAATTCATCACAATACATAAAAGAATGATGTAAAATCACTACGTGGGAGATAGCAATAAGGCTGGTTATTACTGCTCTTTTCAGTCTTCTTTGATAATCAAATTCTTTGTCGATCGCACAGCTGCCCCTGTGTAATATGGGCAGCGAAGGGTTAGTGCTCGGTTACATTGCAGCCCCTGATTCATTAATAATATAAGGATGAGAGCTTGGCTGGAATCTTCCCAACAACTGACACTAGCACTTTCTCATGAGAGCGTCACAGCTGGTTACACCAACATGGATTACTGCCACTCACCATCTGGGCATTCTAAGGGCACGTGCCACAGCAGCTACCTGCAATCATTCCAGTAGCCTGCATACTGTACCGTATTCACAGATGTAACCGCTTCAGACAACGGCACTTGTCACATCTCCAGACTCACACCGCAGGTGAATTTAATTATATTGCACATAAGGGAGTTTTCTCCTGTCAGAGCTGTCTTTAGTACACAGTGGGCCTGATTAGAGCTAAATATGTGACATAAACACTGCGTCTTGCCTGTATTCTGCTGAACTGCGCATGCACACGATTTGCATCTGAATTTTGCATTACATATATCTTATAACTGCAACCCCTTATGCTTGGAGAGGCAGATTAAGAATGTTCATGTGTACGGTGGCGCGGAGAGTGGGGGATACTAATTACCCGGGTCCAGGTCTGATGGAGGGGTCCAGGTCTCCCCCCCCCCCCTCACCTTAACTTGCAGCAGCAGCTGCAGCTTTTCTCCTCCGCCCAGCACATGCTGCTGTGCGCTGGGCTACAGTGTGGCCAGGGAGGTATTTAAAATACAGTTTTTTATAAGGGTGCATGGCCACGCCTCCTATGATTAGGCCACACACCCTGAAAAGTACCTGGGCCTAGCCAGGCTCTCTACTGCGCTGCATGTGTAAGTACAGTAAGGATGGCTAAGCCTTTTTGAGGTGTGTCCTATTCTAATTTACACGTAATTTGTGGTATATTTTGTAGACATTCACAATGTCAACAGCATATTTTGGACATGTTCTGAATGTTGACATGCCAAATATCCACATAATAATAATAGTAATAATAATAATAATAATATTGATACTGACATAATGACGGCATGCGAACAATGGGATTTTCCATAAAATTTCAGGGTTAGCCTAATACTAACCTAATATCCCTAACTCTAATTGCAGCCTAACCATTAACCCTGAAATGATGTTGACATTCTGACTGTTGATATTCACAATGTCGACATTATGCCATTTTTAATATCCTGAATGCTGACATTATGGTGTCGACATTTTTAATGTTGGAATCCTGACTGCCTACCCTTTAGATATTTTATTAAAGCTGGGTATACACTATAGAATTATCTGGCAGATAATCTGTGGTTGGTAAGAAAACCTGGTAATGGATGAGACCAACTGACAATCGACCGTTTGCTCCCAAACAGAGCCGGATTAAGGGGGGGCCCAGAAGGTACATTACCCTGTGGCCCCCATCCCTGCCTTCCACCGGGTGCTACTGCTACCACTCTCCACAGGGTGTGTGGAGAGTGCTCCCTTCCGGCTGCTACAACGGGGCGCAAGGGTGAAGGCAGTGGTGCGGCTGGTGGGTGCAGGGTTGCGGCTGCCATGGCCACGGACTGCCTTCAGGGGCCGCCGCTCCACCTGTACCCTGTCACATTACACTGCATTTAACCTTTCCCCCATGACGGAGATCTGAGGTGCCCAACTGCCGCCACACTCCCTCGTCCAGCAGCCGCCCTGTGGGATCCACAACCCAGGAGTGTCCTCAACGCCAGCCTCACAAACTACTGTGCGGTGCTGTGGTGCTGCATTGGCGCAGGCACTCTGATCCTCCTGCCGCTGGCCTCCTCTTCAGCCTACCTCCCTTGCGGTGAGTGACCAGAGAGCCCTGTGCCCTCCTGCCCACCACCCCCCTGTATGTGGCCCCATGTACCCCCTGCCTTATGTATGTGTAGCACCCACCCCACCCTCACCCTGGTATGTGGCCTCCTGAGTGTGTGTATGATACCTTGTGCCCTCCTGCCCCCCCCCCCCAACCTCCTGTGTGTGGCCCCTCTACCCCTATCTTATGTGTGTGGCACCCTCTAAACCCCTCACCCTGGTGTCTGGCCCCCTGTACCCCCTGTGTGTGTATGACATCTTGTGCCCTCCTGCCCCCCCCAATCCACTGTGTGTGGCCTCTCTACCCCTATCTTATGTGTGTGTGTGTGTGTGTGTGTGTGTGTGTGTGTGTGTGTGTGTGTGTGTGGCACCCTCTACACCCCTCACCTTGGTGTGTGGCCCCCTGTGCTCCCTGTGTGTGTGCATGACACTCTGTGCCCTCCTGCCCCTCAATCCCCTGTGTGTGGCCCCTCTACCCCATCTTATGTGACTGTGGCACCCTCTGCCCCCCTACCCTGGTGTGTGGCCCCCTGTGCCCCCTGTGTGTGCATGACACCATGTGCCCTCCTGCCCCCCCCAATCCACTGTGTGGCCCCTCTACCCCCTGTCTTATGTGACTGTGGTACCCTCTACCCCTCTCACCCTGGTGTGTGGCCCCCTGTGTGTGCATGACACCCTGTGCCCTCCTGCCCCCCCAACCCCCTTTGTGTGGCCCCCCTACTCCCTGTCTTATGTGGGTGTGTGGCACCATCTAACCCCCCCTCCCCCCATGTTGTTGTGTGGCCCCCTGTGTCTGAGTGCCTCTGCCTGCTGCCAGGTTGTATACACAGTCACACACACATATATATATATATATATATATATATATATATTTAGATTTTCATTGTGTATCGAGATATTTTATATATATATATATATATATACTGGAACTGAGCTTAACACTGCTGATCTGCTGGAGGGTCACACATCTATATGAACCCTTGTTAGACCTGTGTATTTGAACTTGTCAGTCAAGCATTTGAAATAAATAGGCCCAATCTATTTTTCATCTATATATCCCACTGATGTGTGGGTAGTATTCAAGTATCCTGAACGCCTATTAGTTAATTCATTTGACATTCTATCAATTTTTATCAAGCATTCGAGATATACCCCTGATGAAGTCTTTGAGCAAGACGAAACGCGTTGGGTTTTCTATTTGTTACGCCAATCTCTAAACTTGCTATAAGGAGAAGGAGGAGTCTGTAAAAGTTATTCTACTTGTCCTCTGTATAATTGTTTGGTGTCATTTGTTAAGGATGGATACTTAATTCTCTGTACCATTGCTTGTGTTTTTATGTTTTAATAAATTTTATATGGAACATGTTAATGTGATTTTTATGCTCTAAAATATTGAGCAAACATACACTTATACATGTCTAGAGATTCCTGCTGAATCCTATTTATTATTGGGAGGAAGTATATCCCAAGGGCGCCTATTCCTCTATTGTTACATATATATATATATATATATATATATATTTATCTTTTATTTTAGTCCATGGGGGCCCCCATGGCCTCCCAGAGCCTTAATCCAGCTCTGCTCCCAAACATTGGAAATTGGACAAAACCTGTTGTTTATACAAATTGATTGAATCACGAACAGGTTTTGTTAATTTTCCAGTGTTTGGGAGCAAATGCAGTTTCTCTCATCCATAACTAGGTTTTCATTCCAACCACAGATTATCTGCCAGATAATTGTATAGTCATGCCCACTTTTAGGAGGTGGGGCTGCAGGTCAGTTCAAAATTCAAATAGTGGATTCACACCAACTGCGAATGAGTCAGTTCCAAATGACAGTTGGTGGCAGTTGGAGTGGCTCCCCTATTTGAATTTTGAACTGACCAGCAGTCTCACCTCTGAAGCCGCCACTGCTTAGGAGACATATCTTTTGTGTGCCTCTGACCTGAGTGTAGATTTATGAGATGATGACGACGACGACGACGACTTGGGTATCTTTGTCACAGTGCAACTATATTTATAGTAGATTTCACGTTGCATGTATTTCTCATAAGACTGAATGGACATGGAAACACCATTTTTGTGAATACGTGAATGGAGCATCTTCACATTCATCTCTAGATCTTATCCATTATGCAGAGCACAGTAGTATAAATCACACATACACCCCATTAAGTTAAATGTTAAATACAGTTGCAAGAAAAAGTATGTGAACCCCTTGGAATTTCCTGGATTTGTGCATAAATTGGTCATAAAATGTGTTCTGATCTTAATCTAAGTCACAACAATAGACAAACACAGTCTGCTGAAACTAATACCACACAATTATATGTTCTCATGTTTTTATTGAACACACCATGTAAACATTCACAATGCAGGGTGGACAAAGTATGTGAACCCCTAGGCTAATGACTTCTCCAAGAGCTAATTTGAGTCAGGAGTCAGCCAACCTGGAGTCCAATCAATGAGACGAGATTGGAGGTGTTGGTTAAAGCTGCCCTGCCCTATAAAAAACACACACCAGTTTTGAGTTTGCAATTTTCAAGAAGCATTGCCTGATGTGAACCATGCCTCGCAGAAAAGAGCTCTCAGAGATTAAGAATTGTTGACTTGCATAAAGCTGGAAAGGGTTACAAAAGTATCTCTAAAAGCCTTGATGTTCATCAGTTCACGGTAAGACAAATTGTCTATAAATGGAGAAAGTTCAGCACTGTTGCTACTCTTCCTAGGAGTGGGCGTCCTGTAAAGATGACTGCAAGAGCACAGCGCAGAATGTTCAATGAGGTGAAGAAGAATCCTAGAATGTCAGCTAAAGACTTACAGAAATCTCTTGCACATGCTAACATCTGTTGACGAATCTACCATACGTAAAACACTGAACAAGAATGGAGTTCATGGGAGGACACCACGGAGGAAGCCACTACTGTCCAAAAAAAAACCCATTGCTGCACGTTTGAAGTATGCAAAAGAGCACCTGAATGTTCCACAGCACTACTGGCAAAATATTCTGTGGACAGATGAAACTAAAGTTGGAAGGAACACACAACACTATCTGTGTAGAAAAAAAGGCACAGCACACCAACATCAAAACCTCATCCCAACTGTGAAGTATGGTGGAGGGGGCATCATGGTTTGGGGCTGCTTTGCTGCCTCAGGCTTGGACAGATTGCTATTATCGACCGAAAAATGAATTCCCAAGTTTATCAAGACATTTTGCAGGAGAACTTAAGGCCATCTTTCCACCAATTGAAGCTCAACAGAAGATGGGTGATGCAACAGGACAATGACCCAAAGCACAGAAGAAGATCAACAACAGAATGGCTTCAACATAAGAAAATATGCCTTCTGGAGTGGCCCAGTCAGAGTCCTGACTTCAAACCGATTGAGATGCTGTGGCATGACCTCAAGAGAGCGATTCACACCAGACAACCCAAGAAAATTGCTGAACTGAAACAGTTTAGTAAAGAGGAATGGTCCAAAATTCCCCCTAACCGTTGTGCAGGTCTGATATGCAACTATAGGAAATGTTTGGTTGAGATTTTTGCTGCCAAAGGAGGGTCAACCAGTTATTAAATCCAAGGGTTCACATACTTTGTCCACCCTGCACTGTGAATGTTTACATGGTGTGTTCAATAAAAACATGAGAACATATAATTGTTTAATTGGTATTAGTTTCAGAAGACTGTGTTTGTCTATTGTTGTGACTTAGATGAAGATCAGAACACATTTTATGACCAATTTATGTGCAAATCCAGGAAATTCCAAAGGGTTCACATACTTTTTCTTGCAACTGTATATGAGGCTAATTGATGAGCTAAATGCATCATGCTTCAGTAAAGACTGCTCCATTTGCAGAAAACAAAAAAGACCCATTTGGCAAACTACCCCTTTCCTGTGCTGCAGTATAAAGTACCTGGTTCCATATGACCGTGCATGTTTTATGCTCAGAACACAGACTTGTCCAGAAAGATTGCGGTTTTTACAAGGCAGCTATAATTTGTCTGATTGGTGAAATGTTGAACGGGCAGAGTAACACATTCTTCTGTAAAAGCGGATTTCATTCTGCAAGTAAGATCTTAAAATACTGTACGTAGCAAGGCATGCAGACAGGGCAAGCTGGAGGCAGTGTCTGATCTGCAGGGTGTCGCAGGGGTTTTACATTATATGCAACATCATGAGCCCAACTTCCTTCTGTTTCATACTCACAATACGGTAAACTATTCTGGCGTCTAACATAGAATTAAGGGCCTAATTCAGACCTGATCGCTGTTGTATGAATTTGCAAGGCGGCCGATTATCAATCGACTGTGCATGCGTACGGAACGTAATACGCACGTGCGAGGCCAAACTGCAAAAAAATACAGCATCTTTTTTTTATCACTATGCGTACGCAAGTTGATTGACAGGAAGCTGGTGTTTGGGGGTGGTAACTGGCCGTTTTCTGGGAGTGTCAGGAAAAAAGCAGGCGTTCCCAAGCGTTTTCAGGGTAGGTGTGTGACGTCAGCTCCGGCTCTGATCAGTCTGATTCTACTGCACTGTAAGAGTAGGTCCTGTGCTACGCACAGACTGCATAGACTGGAAAAATAATTTGATGGTGAGTGCGCACGGATTTGCAGCTGACCGGCGGTTGCAAAGCTTTTTGCACGGTGTACGCAGACTTGCACAGGGCAGGTATTCACTCTGTCTGGGTGGTGACTATCTGATCGCAAACCTCTGCAAACTCTCAGAGGAGTGATCAGATCTGAATTAGGCCCTAAGCTATTGGCCAGACATGCCTAGCAGTAGGCCTATAGACAGTGTTCCTCTGTATTTAAATTCTCTCTCCTGGCAATCATTCAGAAGATAGTCAAGCAACCATTATATATACTCTCTGTGTTCTCATAGGTAAATGACTATTAGGGTCTAGATATGTTTAATAAATAGATTTTTACAATGTATTACAGGTTGAGTATCCCATATCGAAATATTCCAAAATACGGAATATTCTGAAATACGGACTTTTTCGAGTGAGACTGAGATAGTGAAACCTTTGTTTTCTGATGGCTCAATGTACACAAACTTTGTTTAATACACAAAGTTATTAAAAATATTGTACTAAATGACCTTCAGTCTGTGTATAAGGTGTATATGAAACATAAATGAATTGTGTGAATGTACACACACTTTGTTTAATACACAAAGTTATAAAAAATATTGGCTAAAATGACCTTCAGGCTGTGTGTATAAGGTGTATATGAAACATAAATGGATTCTGTGCTTAGACTTAGGTCCCATCACCATGATATCTCATTATGGTATGCAATTATTCCAAAATACGGAAAAATCCGATATCCAAAATAATTCTGGTCCCAAGCATTTTGGATAAGGGATACTCAACCTGTACACTGACGTAGCCAAGAGAAATTTGAACTCTCCATGTGATGGCTGGAGAATATACAATGGCAAGGTTGGTTTGTGCCAATGCACCAGAGACTGCATTTCTTCCTCTCTCTCCAACAAGGTACATGATCATGCTGGAACTCTGGTTAGTGATCGGTTTGGACTTTCACGGGTCAGAAAAGATATCCTGCAAGTTTTTGTGGCCATACAGAATAGTACAAAGTGACAAACTGAATCATAAGAATAGGCAGGGGCAGGTGGAGAGAGGGTATAGATAGTAAGGAACACCAATTCATTAACTGTAGTGAAATGCTGTAGCCTATCACACAAAGGAGAAAAGGAAAAGGACCTATAATTGGCCAGGATCAATACATTTGTCGACATTCATCATGTCAACATGATAATGTCGACATAGCCACCATATAGACATTGCCCGCGTCGACATGCATCATGCTGGCACTAAAATAATGTTGACGTGATTTGAATGTTGCCAAAATGTTCCTGGTGGTCAGCGGTGAAAGGATTTAATCATTTAATTATGAATAAGGGGTATGTAATAAAAGTGTATCACAGCAGATGTCATATCTGCTGCAGTATCGATCACAAATCCAAAACTGTGGATGTATCAAGCTCCGAAAAACCAAGTTAGACAATGGAGCCAATAGGCTGCAAGAGCTGAAACAATTTTTTAAGAGAGATCCTTCTTCCCCGGTAATGACCGCACATGTGCAGTAGGCCTGCGGGATTGAACCTGGAATATGATCTCTTTATTTTTGTCTCCTCACAGGAACGGGCTCTTACAGGTGTCCCTGCAACAGTTTTTTGATACATATTCCTGAAAAATAGTTTCTTATTGCCGTGATATATGGCAATCACAAATTATCCTCATCAGCAGAAAATGACACATTAGCTACAAAGGAACTTAGAGACCCAAGTACATAAATGCCCCATATGGAATGCCAAGCAGAGGAGGGCTCTATTGTTTAACAGTGACGTTACCTGTGTGAAAGTCTGTAAGCATCATACAACACGTTTGTCTTGTCTTCCTTCTCTTATCCCAAGCATGCAAAATGAGTGGTTTGTGAAAGGCAAATGACAATGATTTGTTTTCTGTTCCAGTCCTTTCATTCTCTGTACGTGCTTTGGTGATATTATCATACACAGTAACAGACATAGGAGGAAAATGTTCCCTCAATATAGATTTATCCCTGGCTGCTGTCAGGTAATGCCAGAGGTTGCTACAAAGGGTCAGGAGATGTAATTAGAATGAGGGAAACCTGTGCGTCTTTGATCTAGCTGGAATTTTGGTTAATATTAAACTTGAGTATTCATATCGATAAAATGTGAATATTACAACACAAAAATAGGAAAACTCATTTTCTAAAATTGCATGCAATTTGTGATATGTACCTGCTAAGGAACTACAAGTTACTATTCCCAATCGTAGTCCACGTGAATGGTAAATGTTGAAGAAAACTAACAAAAAAAAAACTTGTCTCGCCATATGTGTGTAGACCTTAAAGTACTGTCAACCTTGTATATGTTGACCAATTGACCACGTCGACCTTTTGAACCTGTTGATCTAATGCATGTCTACCATATGTTGTCGACCTATTGACTGTCCACCTATCATCCTGAACCCACTTTAGAAATGACTACTGTGAGAACTGACATCACTTCTTGTCTCTAAGTGCTCTACATATTTACTAAGCTGCCTGTTTTCTTTGGTTTTGCCCACAAGATTTAAAACAGCAATAATATTAAATATGAGTAAAGTTATCACTATGTGTAACCTTTTGTCTTTGGTCTTTAGAATTCACCAGATTAGCTGCTTGTTTGAGCAGCTGTCACTGCATGAGCTGTGTGATACATTGTTGTGAATAGCATTGTTAAAAGTTGTTCGTTACCAGGAAAAAATTGAAAAGGCTCTTAAACAGTGGCGGTTGTTACCTATGGGCTGCAGGACTGCTCCCCCTGGTAAGATCCATCACCCAGTACATCACTGTCAGTGAAGCCAGATTCAGTCCGTGAGACTGCACTGGCTTCACTGTGACTGGCAATGACTTCCTGTTGGCAATCCTACCTGCCAGTCATACACACTACAGGCAGTCCCATTGGGAGGTGTTTCATCCCTCCAGGACTGCCAGACAGGGCTGTGATTACTCTCTGCCTCGTCAGCCCTAGCCGGTTTCTATGGACTGCAGATGATGCAGTTCATAGAAGCCAGGGTTTTGCACATGTGCAGTACCGTCGCCGCTACTTCACATGCACTGTGTCCTGGCATCTGTGAACTACATAGTACAGGTGCCAGGTCAACAAGGTGGCGGGAACAAGGTGGCGGAGACCCGACAGCATGGCCAGCAGCAGCCCTCCTCCTGCACCAAGGTAGGAGCTGCCGCTGCTCTTAAATAGTTTTAAAATATTTTTCCCTAAGATAGTGTGGTGACCCCATAAATGGGGTCACCACCTAAAGTTAGTTAAATCACCCCTGTCCCCCATTGTTAATGCAAGGGCTTACATTTGTGAGTGAAGCCCCTGTAGTCTTTTCCTATCTAGTTCAGTGATGTCCCATTCAATCCTATCAAACTGCCAGGTAAACTTTATGTGAGCCTTCCCTCCAAGCCACTACTGAGCATTTGCAGGGTGATCTGGCAGGGAACCTGAGTTGACCAGCAACAGAAACACCATGGAAAATTCCACCCTGCTGGTTGGAGGCCCAGGTTGCAAGGCAGAAATCCCCAGGGGGCTGACTGTTTCCAGGGGAAGAGTGGCCACTGTGCAAGGACCCCAGACATTAGGTGGGCTTAACAGAAACCTGCTGGATTAAGAGGCAGATGAGGCGAGACAAAGGAGAGATACAGGGATGGGAGCCTACCTGTGAAGAGTGCACAAATGTAGCCACCAGTAAGGCAGAGTGGGGTCTGGCAGGGAGAGCAGCTGACTGAAGAAACCTGCTGCAGTGAAAGGATTCCTGGCTGTGTTGAGCCTGCACAAAGACCCTGAGTGGGCCCCGGTGGCTGTGGACTGTAACCTGGAATACCCATGCAGTGAGTTTCCCCAAGAGTACCCTGGCTGTGATGGGACCATCCCTGCTACTGCCGGACTGGGAAGGAGCTGTCATCCAGAAGTGCATAATGTGGAACATAAGGATCCACAGGAGACCTCACAAGACCCCTGCCAGAGAGCCAATTCGGGCAGAGAGTGAGAGGACAGCCGTGTAAGGACCCCTCAAGGCCCCCTGTTGAAAGACCCGGAAATTCCCCCCATGGCAAGACCCTGTGAGGACCCTGGTTGATGTGACCAAGGGAGGTAGCAGTGGCACAGCAAGGAACCAGCAACGATCCCCGACGACACAAGAAAACATGGGCGGAGTTGCAGGTGACATGGAGACCTTAGCTAAAGGACCCCCAGCAACTTCAGGGGTCCTCTTGGGCAACTTCTTCACTGGCTCACTTCTCCACTTCTCCACTCTGCTTTGTACATCTCCCCCTAATTTTGGTCATTGTTGATATAAAATTGCTTGCTTAAAAGAAAATGCTAGGAAAGTATATTTTTATGTGAAGTGTGGGTTTTATGCTATTGTGATAATTACCTGCTAGTTAAAAGGAAAATGTTTATATGTATATAACGTGACTGACTTGCTTAATGCTAATACAGGTTGAGTATCCCTTATCCAAAATGCTTGGGACCAGAAGTATTTTGGATTTCGGATTTTTCCGTATTTTGGAATAATTGCATACCATAATGAGATATCATGGCAATGGGACCTAAGTCTAAGCACAGAATGCATTTATGTTTCATATACACCTTATACACACAGCCTGGAGGTCATTTTAGCCAATATTTTAAATAACTTTGTGCATTAAACAAAGTTTGTGTACAGTGAGCCATCAGAAAACAAAGTTTTTACTATTTCACTCTCGCTCAAAAAATTCAGTATTTTGGAATATTTGGATATGGGATACTCAACCTGTATCACAAAGGACTTTGTGCTAATGCTTTTGCTTTATAAATGTTGGACTCCGTGCTAAGAGCTAAACTTGCAAATGACTTTAAGACTAATTTACGTTTATCTGGATACTGGACTATGCTTGCTTGATGGATCCTTTATTTTGTGTGGTCATTGGGGATAATTCAGACCTGATCGAAGAAGCAAATTTGTTAGCAGTTGGGCAAAACCATGGCCCTCATTCCGAGTTGTTCGCTCGTTATTTTTCTTCGCATCGGTGCGATTAGTCGCAAACTGCGCATGCGCAACGTTCGCAGTGCGCCTGCGCCAAGTAAATTTGCTAAAAAGATTGTTATTTTACTCACGGCTTAACGGAGAAATTTCTTCGTTCTGGTGATCGGAGTGTGATTGACAGGAAGTAGGTGTATTTCTGGGTGGAAACTGGCCGTTTTATGGGTGTGTGTGAAAAAACGCATCCGTTTCTTGGAAAAACGCGGGAGTGTCCGGAGAAACGGGGGAGTGTCTGGGCGAACGCTGGGTGTTTGTGACGTCAAACCAGGAACGAAACTGACTGAACTGATCGCAGTGGCAGAGTAAGTCTCAAGCTACTCAGAAACTGCAAAGAAATTTCTAATCGCAATTCAGCTAATCTTGCGTTCGCACTTCTGCTATGCTAAGATACACTCCCAGTAGGCCTCGGCTTAGCGTGTGCAATGCTGCTAAAAGCAGCTAGCGAGCGAACAACTCGGAATGAGGGCCCATGTGCACTGCAGGTGTGGCAGATATAACATTTGCAGAGAGAGTTAGATTTGGGTGGCTCAGTGTAGCACCTGACTCCTGTCACTGTGGCATTTTGGTATCGCCCCCTGGAACGAAGACACCAGGATGCAGTCAGCGCCCACCACCTTTTCAGTGGTGCCGAGAGAGGGGGGGGAGAGGGTACAAATTACCCGGGCCCAGGTCTGATTGAGGGGCCCTGTGGGGGCCCCACGCTTACCTGGCAGCAACAGCTACAGCTTTTCTCCTCAGCCCAGCAAAAGCTGCTGTGTAATGGGCTGCAGTGTGGCCAAGGAGGCTCTTAAAACACAATATTTGCTGTATTTTTTTCTAAGAGTGCATTAGAAATTAGGCCACACCCCCTGCAATTAGGCCACACACCCTGAAAAGTACCTGGGCCCAGTCAGGCTCTCTACTGTGCCACCTCTTTTCTGGGGTATGCAAGTGATTCACTGAAGTATATATGTCAGCCGAGGAAAGTAGAACATGCTTTATTTTTCCCTGCTCTGTCCGTCACTTCTGTAATGCAGCAGAGTGCACTGTTCATCTCCCTTGAAATCCCTTGGATGAAAATGCAATTTCTGCCTATAATTCTTTGCAATTGGTCTTTTTGTACAGTTCATCCATAGCCATGCCAACTGAGATGCACTTTGTGCTTATAACACAAATGGTAAGGGGACTGGACAGGGGGCTGATTGTTCGTATAAGGGAGGCCGCGGTATAGTAAAAAATGTGCCTCATGCTGCTCACGAGGCAGACACTTATGTACCTTTCTGTAGGAAAAAATACTTACATGTGCTCGACCTTGGTGCAATTTCTTAAAGAGGAAAACGACAGATATCTGGTAAATGTCACTGTCATTTTATTATAACACTGTCCAAAAATAGAAACACAGTATAGAGTATGAATTGCGTACTGTAAGTTTAGTACTTACTAATACTACTGTGAAGCCACATCTCCTGGTTTATACCAGGCACATATGCTACACCTGCTTATATGGCCAGCTAGGCAAAGTAAGCCAATGGGTCTCTTTTCCCGGGATGCATTATGGGCAAAATCCGACTCTATAGGGGGGTACACACGGAGAGATCCGTGCTTAAATTCTAAGCAATCTGACTAGATTGCTTGGAAGTTAAGCACGGATCTCTCCGTGTGTATGCCGCACTAGCGATACGGATGTGTGGCCTGCGCGGCGCTGTCGCTGGTACTAGATTGGCCTGCACAATCTAGCACATCGCTCATTTCACCGCTGGGTGAAATGATCGCCCCCCTCCCCTCGCTCAGCACACATCGCTCTGTGTGCTGAGTGGGCAAAGATGTGTGCTGAGCATTCGTGCTAGATCGCTCAGCACACATCTCTGGGAGAAATCATCTTGGGCGGGATGTACTAAAGCAAAAATGCGGTAAAACCCCCGAAAACGGGGGTTTTACCGCATTTTCATATTTACTAAGACCCTACCGCAGCGTTTTCGGCGTCCAGGGTTTTCGCCATCTCTGGATGGCGAAACCCTATAGAAGCCTATGGGCTTCTTTTCGCCGACCGCCGCAACCCGCCGACACCATCGACCCCCGCCGCAGACGCCGACCCCCCTTCCCCCTGGCTTACCTTCCTCCAGGCTGCCCTGGACCCGGAAGGTAGTGTCCTCCTCCCCCTAGCAACGCAGCCGGACGTCCTTCCGGCTGCAGGGGGGAGGAGGAGGTGCCGGGGGCAGCCTGCTGCTGCTTCCCGGCATCTAGCCAGTGTGGGGACCCCGGGGAGGTGACGGAGACCCCCCGCAGACCACCTAACAGGTATCGCGGGGGGCCTCCGTCACCGCATCGCGATGTTGATCGCATATGTTAGTACATATGCGATCAACATCGCTGCGGTAACCGGCGAGGGGCGGCGATGTATGTTAATACATCCCGCCCCTTGTGTGTACGGGGCTTATGACAGATTAGTCCCTCTGTCAAAAATATTGCCTTTTTAGTTAACTTTTAGTTTATCCCGTGGCTCTCATACAATTGCACATTTTGTAAACAACAGGCATGAGATGATTCAGTAGCAATTTTACTATTAATAAAGTCTCTACTTACACTGTAGCTTTAAAGAGAAGACTGCAAATGTGTCATGACACCAGTCACACACAACCTTAACAGACAAGCTCAACCATGCTTTGTAAATGTCCTTATCTGGGTTATATAGTGGAATGAAGGTACAAGGGCCCTCATTCCGAGTTGTTCGCTCGGTATTTTTCATCGCATCGCAGTGAAAATCCGCTTAGTACGCATGCGCAATGTTCGCACTGCGACTGCGCCAAGTAACTTTACTATGAAGATAGTATTTTTACTCACGGCTTTTTCTTCGCTCCGGCGATCGTAATGTGATTGACAGGAAATGGGTGTTACTGGGCGGAAACACGGCGTTTCAGGGGCGTGTGGCTGAAAACGCTACCGTTTCCGGAAAAAACGCAGGAGTGGCCGGGGAAACGGTGGGAGTGCCTGGGCGAACGCTGGGTGTGTTTGTGACGTCAACCAGGAACGACAAGCACTGAACTGATCGCACAGGCAGAGTAAGTCTGGAGCTACTCTGAAACTGCTAAGTAGTTAGTAATCGCAATATTGCGAATACATCGGTCGCAATTTTAAGAAGCTAAGATTCACTCCCAGTAGGCGGCGGCTTAGCGTGTGTAACTCTGCTAAATTCGCCTTGCGACCGATCAACTCGGAATGAGGGCCAAGGTTAGTATATGAGTTACACATCATTAAGGTGTGTACACACGGTGAGATATTTTCTTTCGATTTTGACTATATAGTCAAAATCTCAAGAAAAGTTAGTGCAGATCGCAAGGTGAAAGTCACCTTGCGATCCAGATTCGATCCCGATGCGCGGTCCCGCCAGGTCGGCATCGCAAGAAAAGATAAACTGTGCAGGCAAGTCAATCCTTGCTAGATCGGTGTACTATCTAGTTCATCTCACATGTCAATTACATCTCACATACGCCAAAATCTCACAAAAAGCCAAAATTGTAAGCACACATAGTCCATATCTAAAGAAAAGTTAGTCAAAATCGATGGTGCTGGGCTCCAGGGAGTTCAAGGGAAATAGCATAGTCAAAATCGACCATAGCAAGGATCTCACTGTGTGTACATACCTTCACTCCACTTTTCATTGTTCATTGTCTGTTTAGTAAAGTAGAATAACCTTAGGTAGGTTGGGGCTGCGTTACCGGTGGCTGGGATCCCGGCGATCAGCATCCCAACCCCAGGATCCCGGCCTCGGAATGCCTTCGGGTGGGGCAGGGGGACGAAGCCCCTTGTGGACTCGTAGGCGCCACAGGTTCTATTTCCACTCTATGGGAATAGTCCCTTTTCTCTAACGTCCTAGTGGATGCTGGGTACTCCGTAAGGACCATGGGGAATAGACGAGCTCCGCAGGAGACATGGGCACTTTAAGAAAGAATTTAGATTCTAGTGTGCTCTGGCTCCTCCCTCTATGTCCCTCCTCCAGATCTCAGTTTGAATCTATGCCCGGACGAGCTGGGTGCTGTTCAGTGAGCTCTCCTGAGCTTGCTGTAAGAAAGTATTTTGTTAGGTTTTTTTATTTTCAGGGAGCTCTGCTGGCAACAGACTCCCTGCATCACCCTCGTCGTCCGATCCCAGAGCCGCGCCGCCGCCCCCCTCGCAGAGCCGGAAGACAGAAGCCGGGTGAGTATGAGAAGCAAGAAGACTTCGAAATCGGTGGCAGAAGACTCCGTTCTTCACATGAGGTAACGCACAGCACTGCAGCTGTGCGCCATTGCTCCAAACACACCTCACATACTCCGGTCACTGTAAGGGTGCAGGGCGCAGGGGGGGGGGGGGGGGGGGGGGGGGCGCCCTGGGCAGCATATGGACCTCTTTTGGCAAAAGTACACATATATACAGTTGGGCACTGTATATATGTATGAGCCCCCGCCAAGAAAATGTATATTTAAACGGGACAGAAGCCCGCCATCGAGGGGGCGGGGCTTCTTCCTCAGCACTCACCTGCGCCATTTTTTCTCCACAGCTCTGCTGAGAGGAAGCTCCCCAGGCTCTCCCCTGCAGATACACGGTAGAAGAGGGTAAAAAGAGAGGGGGGGGGCACATAATTAGGCGTAAAAATCTATATAAACAGCAGCTACTGGGTTAACATTAATTTACTGTGTTATTCCTGGGTTTATAGCGCTGGGGTGTGTGCTGGCATACTCTCTCTCTGTCTCTCCAAAGGGCCTTGTGGGGTAATTGTCTTCAGATGAGCATTCCCTGAGTGTGTGGTGTGTCGGTACGTGTATGTCGACATGTCTGAGATAAAAGGCTCCCCTAGGAGGAGATGGAGCAAATGTGTGTGTGAGTGGTGTCTCTGTCGACAACGCCGACACCTGTTTGGATTTGTGAAATTAAGTGCCAAGGTAAAATTATTGCACAAAAGATTAGAGAACAGACAGGGAATCTACCCAGGTCTGTCCCTATGTCGCAGAGACCTTCAGGGTCTCTCAATGCTCACTATCCAAAATAATAGACACTGATATCGACACGGAGTCTGACTCCAGTGTCGACTACGATAATGCAGTTACAGCCAAAATGGCAGGAAAGTATTCAATATATGATTATTGTAATAAAAATAAGAATTTACTTACCGATAATTCTATTTCTCGTAGTCCGTAGTGGATGCTGGGAACTCCGTAAGGACCATGGGGAATAGCGGCTCCGCAGGAGACTGGGCACAAAAGTAAAGCTTTAGGACTACCTGGTGTGCACTGGCTCCTCCCCCTATGACCCTCCTCCAAGCCTCAGTTAGGATACTGTGCCCGGACGAGCGTACACAATAAGGAAGGATTTTGAATCCCGGGTAAGACTCATACCAGCCACACCAATCACACCGTACAACCTGTGATCTGAACCCAGTTAATAGCATGATAACAGAGGAGCCTCTGAAAAGATGGCTCACAACAATAATAACCCGATTTTTGTAACAATAACTATGTACAAGTATTGCAGACAATCCGCACTTGGGATGGGCGCCCAGCATCCACTACGGACTACGAGAAATAGAATTATCGGTAAGTAAATTCTTATTTTCTCTGACGTCCTAGTGGATGCTGGGAACTCCGTAAGGACCATGGGGATTATACCAAAGCTCCCAAACGGGCGGGAGAGTGCGGATGACTCTGCAGCACCGAATGAGAGAACTCCCGGTCCTCCTCAGCCAGGGTATCAAATTTGTAGAATTTAGCAAACGTGTTTGCCCCTGACGAAGTAGCTGCTCGGCAAAGTTGTAAAGCCGAGACCCCTCGGGCAGCCGCCCAAGATGAGCCCACCTTCCTTGTGGAATGGGCTTTTACAGATTTTGGCTGTGGCAGGCCTGCCACAGAATGTGCAAGCTGAATTGTACTACAAATCCAACGAGCAATAGTCTGCTTAGAAGCAGGAGCACCCAGCTTGTTGGGTGCATACAGGATAAACAGCGAGTCAGATTTTCTGACTCCAGCCGTCCTGGAAACATATATTTTCAGGGCCCTGACTACGTCCAGCAACTTGGAGTCCTCCAAGTCCCTAGTAGCCGCAGGTACCACAATAGGCTGGTTCAAGTGAAACGCTGAAACCACCTTAGGGAGAAATTGAGGACGAGTCCTCAATTCTGCCCTGTCCGTATGAAAAATTAGGTAAGGGCTTTTATAGGATAAAGCCGCCAATTCTGAGACACGCCTGGCTGAAGCCAGGGCCAACAGCATTACCACTTTCCATGTGAGATATTTTAAGTCCACAGTGGTGAGTGGTTCAAACCAATGTGATTTTAGGAACCCCAAAACTACATTGAGATCCCAAGGTGCCACTGGAGGCACAAAAGGAGGCTGTATATGCAGTACCCCCTTGACAAACGTCTGAACTTCAGGAACTGAAGCCAGTTCTTTCTGGAAGAAAATCGACAGGGCCGAAATTTGAACCTTAATGGACCCTAATTTTAGGCCCATAGACAGTCCTGTTTGCAGGAAATGCAGGAAACGACCCAGTTGAAATTCCTCTGTAGGGGCCTTCCTGGCCTCGCACCACGCAACATATTTACGCCAAATACGGTGATAATGCTGTACGGTTACATCCTTCCTGGCTTTGATCAGGGTAGGGATGACTTCATCCGGAATGCCTTTTTCCTTCAGGATCCGGCGTTCAACCGCCATGCCGTCAAACGCAGCCGCGGTAAGTCTTAGAACAGACAGGGTCCCTGCTGGAGCAGGTCCCTTCTTAGAGGTAGAGGCCACGGGTCCTCTGTGAGCATCTCTTGAAGTTCCGGGTACCAAGTCCTTCTTGGCCAATCCGGAGCCACGAGTATAGTCCTTACTCCTCTCCTTCTTATGATTCTCAGTACCTTGGGTATGAGAGGCAGAGGAGGGAACACATACACTGACTGGTACACCCACGGTGTTACCAGAGCGTCCACAGCTATTGCCTGAGGGTCCCTTGACCTGGCGCAATACCTGTCTAGTTTTTTGTTGAGGCGGGACGCCATCATGTCCACCTTTGGTTTTTCCCAACGGTTCACTATCATGTGGAAGACTTCTGGGTGAAGTCCCCACTCTCCCGGGTGGAGGTCGTGTCTGCTGAGGAAGTCTGCTTCCCAGTTGTCCACTCCCGGAATGAACACTGCTGACAGTGCTATCACATGATTTTCCGCCCAGCGAAGAATCCTTGCAAATTCTGCCATTGCCCTCCTGCTTCTTGTGCCGCACTGTCTGTTTACGTGGGCGACTGCCGTGATGTTGTCTGACTGGATCAGCACCGGCTGACCTTGAAGCAGAGGTCTTGCTAGGCTTAGAGCATTGTAGATGGCCCTTAGCTCCAGGATATTTATGTGAAGTGATGTCTCCAGGCTTGACCACAAGCCCTGGAAATTTCTTCCCTGTGTGACTGCTCCCCAGCCTCTCAGGCTGGCATCCGTGGTCACCAGGACCCAGTCCTGAATGCCGAATCTGCGGCCCTCTAGAAGATGAGCACTCTGCAACCACCACAGGAGAGACACCCTTGTCCTTGGTGACAAGATTATCCGCTGATGCATCTGAAGATGCGACCCGGACCATTTGTCTAGCAGATCCCACTGGAAGGTTCTTGCGTGGAATCTGCCGAATGGGATTGCTTCGTAAGAAGCCACCATCTTTCCCAGGACCCTTGTGCATTGATGCACTGAGACTTGGCCTGTTTTTAGGAGATTTCTGACTAGTTCGGATAACTCCCTGGCTTTCTCCTCCGGGAGAAACACCTTTTTTTTGGACTGTGTCCAGGATCATCCCTAGGAATAGAAGTCGTGTCGTCGGGATCAGCTGCGATTTTGGAATATTGAGAATCCAACCGTGCTGGAGCAGCACTATCTGAGATAGTGCTACCCCGACTTCCAACTGTTCCCTGGATCTTGCCCTTATCAGGAGATCGTCCAAGTAAGGGATAACTAAAACTCCCTTCCTTCGAAGGAGTATCATCATTTCGGCCATTACCTTGGTAAAGACCCGGGGTGCCGTGGACAATCCAAACGGCAGCGTCTGAAACTGATAGTGACAGTTCTGTACCACAAACCTGAGGTACCCTTGGTGAGAAGGGTAAATTGGGACATGTAGGTAAGCATCTTTGATGTCCAGAGACACCATATAGTCCCCTTCTTCCAGGTTTGCAATCACTGCTCTGAGTGACTCCATCTTGAATTTGAACCTTTGTATGTAAGTGTTCAAGGATTTTAGGTTTAAAATTGGTCTCACCGAGCCGTCCGGCTTCGGTACCACAAATAGTGTGCAATAGTACCCCTTTCCCTGTTGTAGGAGGGGTTCCTTGATTATCACCTGCTGGGAATACAGCTTGTGAATGGCTTCCAATACTGCCTCCCTGTCTGAGGGAGACGTCGGTAAAGCAGACTTTAGAAAACGGCGAGGGGGAGACGTCTCGAATTCCAATTTGTACCCCTGAGATACCACCTGAAGGATCCAGGGGTCCACTTGCGAGTGGGCCCACTGCGCACTGAACTTCTTGAGACGGGCCCCCACCGTGCCTGAGTCCGCTTGTAAAGCCCCAGCGTCATGCTGAGGACTTTGCGGAGGCGGGAGAGGGCTTTTGTTCCTGGGAACTGGCTGTTTGTTGCAGCCTTTTTCCTCTCCCTCTGCCACGGGGCAGAAATGAGGCGCCTTTGCCCGCTTGCCCTTATGGGGCCGAAAGGACTGCGCCTGATAATACGGCGTCTTCTTAGGTTGAGAAGCTACCTGGGGTAAAAATGTGGATTTTCCAGCAGTTGCCGTGGCTACCAGGTCTGATAGACCTACCCCAAATAACTCCTCCCCCTTATAAAGCAATACTTCCATGTGCCTTTTAGAATCCGCATCACCTGACCACTGCCGCGTCCATAAACCTCTTCTTGCAGAAATGGACAGCGCGCTAACTCTTGATGCCAGTCGGCAAATATCCCTCTGTGCATCACGCATATATAGAAATGCATCCTTCAAATGCTCTATAGTCAGTAATATACTGTCCCTATCTAGGGTATCAATATTTTCAGTCAGGGAATTATCAGGAGAGGGTAGTGCTACCTGTTTAGACAAGCGTGTGAGCACTTTATCCACCCTAGGGGGTGTTTCCCAACGTGCCCTATCCTCTGGCGGGAAAGGGTACGATGCCAATAACCTTTTAGGAATTATCAGTTTTTTATCGGGGGAAACCCACGCCTCATCACACACTTCATTTAATTCCTCGGATACAGGAAAAACTACAGGCAGTTTTTTCTCACCAAACATAATACCCTTTTTAGTGGTACTTGTATTATCAGAGATATGCAATACATTTTTCATTGCTTCAATCATGTAACGTGTGGCCCTAGTGGAAGTCACGTTTGTCTCCTCATCATCGACACTGGAGTCAGTATCCGTGTCTGTGTCTGCCATTTGAGGTAACGGGCGTTTTAAAGCCCCTGATGGCGTTTGAGACCCCTGGACAGGCACAAGCTGAGTAGCCGGCTGTCTCATGTCGTCAACTGTCTGTCGTAAAGAGCTGACACTGTCACGCAATTCCTTCCATAAGCTCATCCACTCAGGTGTCGACTCCCTAGGGGGTGACAACTCTATAATAGGCAATTGCTCCGCCTCCATCTCATTTTCCTCCTCAAACATGTCGACACAATCGTACCGACACACCGCACACACACAGGGAATGCTCTGATAGAGGACAGGACCCCACTAGCCCTTTGGGGAGACAGAGGGAGAGTATGCCAGCACACACCAGAGCGCTATATATAGACAGGAATACCACTATAAAATGTGCTTTTCCCTTTATAGCTGCTGTTAGTATTAAAACTGCGCCAAATTAGTGCCCCCCTCTCTTTTTTACCCTTTTCTGTAGTGCAGGACTGCAGGGGAGAGTCAGGGAGACGTCCTTCCAGCGGAGCTGTGATGGAAAATGGCGCCCGTGTGCT
Source organism: Pseudophryne corroboree (assembly GCF_028390025.1). Classification (NCBI taxonomy): domain Eukaryota; kingdom Metazoa; phylum Chordata; class Amphibia; order Anura; family Myobatrachidae; genus Pseudophryne; species Pseudophryne corroboree. Next base: position 882,869,524 of record NC_086445.1, read on the forward strand.
GAGGAGATAGGCTCCGCCCCCTTCTCGGCTGCCTTTTCTCCCGCTTTTTGGTGAGTTCTGGCAGGGGTTAAAATACATCCATATAGCCCTGGGGGTTATATGTGGTGTATTTATGCCAGCCAAGGTGTTTACATTGCTGCTCAGGGCGCCCCCCCCTAGTGCCCTGCACCCTCAGTGACCGAAGTGTGAAGTGTGCCTGAGTAACAATGGCGCACAGCTGCAGTGCTGTGCGCTACCTTGTTGAAGACTGATGTCTTCTGCCGCCGATTTTTCCGGACCTCTTCTTGCTTCTGGCTCTGTAAGGGGGCCGGCGGCGCGGCTCTGGGACCGAGCTCCGAGGCTGGGCCTGTGTTCGGTCCCTCTGGAGCTAATGGTGTCCAGTAGCCTAAGAAGCCCAAGCTGGCTGCAAGCAGGCAGGTTCGCTTCTTCTCCCCTTAGTCCCTCGATGCAGTGAGCCTGTTGCCAGCAGGTCTCACTGAAAATAAAAAACCTAAAACTAAACTTTCACTAAGAAGCTCAGGAGAGCCCCTAGTGTGCACCCTTCTCGGCCGGGCACAAAAATCTAACTGAGGCTTGGAGGAGGGTCATAGGGGGAGGAGCCAGTGCACACCAGGTAGTCCTAAAGCTTTACTTTTGTGCCCAGTCTCCTGCGGAGCCGCTATTCCCCATGGTCCTTACGGAGTTCCCAGCATCCACTAGGACGTCAGAGAAAAATGTTTTGCATATCACTGATGACTCATCTGTCCCTGACACAAGGGTACACATGTTTAAGGGGAAGAAAGCTGAGGTAAATTTCCCTCCTCTCATGAAGAAAAAGAGCGGGAATCTCCAGACAAGAGACTGCAGTTTCCCACAAAGAATTCCCAGGGAGTATCCTTTCCCTACTAGGGCCAGGATACGATGGGAATCTTCCCCTAGGGTGTCACGTTTGCCCAAAAGGTAGCGCTGACTTAACAGCTATCCTCAGGGATCCTGCAGATAGCATGCAGTAAAAGCACACATTCTGGTACTCTACTCAGACCGGCGATTGTGTCGGCATGGGTTTATAGCGCTGTAGCAGCGTGGACAGATACCTTATCAGCAGAGATTGAGACCCTAGTATGTATATATATATATATATGTATATATATAGATATATAGATATATATATAAGATGCTGTCTTAGATATATATATAAAACATGCCCAAAGAGACATTAGTCTACTGTAGTGATTTTCAACCGCTGTGCCGCGGCACACTGGTGTGCCGCCAGCGGTTGTCAAGTGTGCCGCCGCCAGAGATCCCTGCTGCCAGTCCCCGTCTGCTGCCGTCTTCACTATACAATGACCGCGTAAGAGCTGCCTGCGCTGCCCGATAGTGATACTGATTTACAGCATCACTATCGGGCAGCACAGGCAGCTCTTCTGCGGTCACTGTATAGTGAAGACGGCAGCTCTCCTGCGGGCCCGCCTGTGACCCCTACGACGTGGCGTGACTCATAGGTCACGTACACATCACCATCCCGCCTAGGCAGCGACTAGTTTCCCTTCGTGGCCCGTGCTGCTGTGTTCTGCTCCTCAATGCTCCTGCCGCTAAGGGGGAAAACAAAAAAGGTTTGGGCCAGTGCTTTATGATGTGTGTGCAGTGCCATTACTATGTGTGTGGTGGCATTACTATGGGGGTCAGTGTGTGTGTGGTGGCATTACTGTGGGTGTCAGTGTGTTTGGTGGCATTACTATGGGGGTCAGTGTCTCTGGTGGCATTACTGTGGGTGTCAGTGTGTTTGGTGGCATTACTATGGGGGTCAGTGTATTTGGTGGCATTACTTTGGGGGTCAGTATATTTGGTGGCATTACTATGGGGGTCAGTGTGTCTGGTGGCATTACTGTGGGGGTCGGTGTGTGTGGTGGTATTACTATGGGGGGCAATGTGTGCAATTACTATGGGGGACAGTGTGATGGCATTACTATGAGGGTCAATGTGTGGAATTACTGTGGCAGACAGTGTGTTCAAGTACTGTGCATTATTTTAATAACTGTTGGGGACAATGTGTGTGTGTTTTTAGCCTTGGGGACAAATATGTTTGTTTAATTTCCCTGTGTGTGTTTTATTTTTCCGTGGGGTACCGATGGTGTGCCTTGGCAATTTTTAAATCTTTTTGGTGTGCCGCGAACTGAAAAAGGTTGAAAATCACTGGTCTACTGGGTTCTAGAGTCAACGCTATATCGATTTCTGCTTGACGTGTCCTGTGGAACATGCAATGGACAGGTGATGCCGACTTAAGAGGCATATGAAAGGTTTACCTTACAAGGCTGAGGATTGTGTGGAGAAGGGATCTCGGACCTGGTTTCCACAGCTATAGCTGGTAATTCTGATCTTTTGCTTTATATTCCAGCACAGCCTAGGAAAGCACGACATTATCAAATGCAGTCCTTTCGATCACAAAGAAACAAGAAAGTCTGAGGTGCGTCCTTTCTTGACAGAGGCAGGGGCAGAGGAAAGAAGCTGCACAACACAGCTAGTTCCCAGGAACAGAAGTCTTCCCCGGCCTCTACAAAATCCGCCGCATGTCGCTGGGGCTCCACAGGCGGAGCTAGGACCGGTGGGGGCACGTCTTCAAAATTTCAGTCACAAGTGGGTTCACTCCCTGTTGGATCCCTGGGCAATAGATATTGTGTCTCAGGGATACAAGCTGGAGATGCCCCCTCACCGACGGCCCTGCCGGCTCCCCCCCACGAGAGGGAAATAGTGTTAACTGCAATTCACAAATTGTATCTTCAACAGGTGGTGGTCAAGGTTCCCCTCCATCAACAAGGAAGGGGTTATTATTCGACCATGTTTGTAGTCCCGAAACCGGATGGTTCGGTCAGACCCATATTGAATTTAAAATCCCTGAACATATACCTGAAAAGGTTCAAGTTCAAGATGGAATCGCTGAGAGCGGTCATCGCAAGCCTGGAAGGGGGGGATTTTATGGTGTCTCTGGACATAAAGGATGCATACCTTCATGTCCCCATTTATCCACCTCATCAGGCGTACCTCAGATTTGTAGTACAGGATTGTCATTACCAATTTCAGATGTTGCCGTTTGGTCTCTCCACGGCACCGAGAATAATTACCAAGGTAATGGCGGAAATGATGGTACTCCTGCGGAAGCAAGGAGTCACAATTATCCCATACTTGGACGATCTCCTCATAAAAGCGAGATCAAGAGAGCAGTTGCTGATCAGCGTAGCACTTTCTCTGGAAGTGTAACGGCAACACGGCTGGATTATAAATATTCCAAAGTCGCAGTTGGTTCCTAGGGCTCGTCTGCCTTTCCTAGGCATGATTCTAGACACAGACCAGAAAAGGATTTATCTCCCGATAGAGAGAGCTCAGGAGCTCATGACACTGGTCAGGAACCTATTAAAACCAAAACAGGTCTCAGTGCATCACTGCACTCGAGTCCTGGGAAGGATGGTGGCATCATTCGAGGCCATTCCCTTCGGCAGGTTCTATGCGAGGACCTTTCAATGGGACTTACCTGACAGGTGGTCCGGATCACATCTTCAGATGCATCGGTTAATCACCCTATCCCCCAGGGCCAGGGTGTCTCACCTGTGGTGGCTGCAGAGTGCTCACCTTCTCGAGGGCTGCAGATTCGGCATTCAGGACTGGGTCCTGGAGACCATGGATGCAAACCTCCGAGGGTGGGGAGCAGTCACACAGGGAAGAAATTTCCAAGGTCTGTGGTCAAGTCAGGAGACTTGCCTTCACATCAACATCCTGGAACTAAGGGCCGTATACAACGCCCTACGTCAAGCGGAGACCCTGCTTCGCGACCAACCGGTTCTGATTCAGTCAGACACCATCACCACAGTGGCTCATGTAAACCGACAAGGCGGCGCAAGGAGCAGGGTAGCGAGCCACCAGAATTCTTCGCTGGGCGGAAAATCAAGTAAGCGCACTGTCAGCAGTGTTCATCCCGGGAGTGGACAACTGGGAAGCAGACTTCCTCAGCAGACACGACCTCCACCCGGGAGAGTGGGGACTTAATCAGGAAGTCTTCGCACAGACTGCAAGTCGGTGGGTACTGCCACAGGTGGACATGATGGCATCCCGCCTCAACAAAAAACTACAGAGGTATTGCGCCAGGTCAAGAGACCCTCAGGCGATAGCTGTAGACGCCTGGTGACACCGTGGGTGTTCCAGTCGGTCTATGTATTTCCTCCTCTTCTTCTCATACCAAGGTGCTGAGAATAATAAGAAAAAGAGGAGTGAGAACGATACTCATTGTTCCAGATTGGCCACGAAGGACTTGGTATCCAGATCTGCAAGAAATGCTCACAGAGGACCCGTGGCCTCTTCATCTAAGACAGGACTTGTTGCAACAGGGGCCCTGTCTGTTCCAAGACTTACCGCGGCTGCGTTTGACGGCATGGCGGTTGAACGGCGGATCCTAGCGGAAAAAGGCATTCCAAAGGAGGTCATTCCTACGCTGATAAAGGCTAGGAAGGACGTGACAACTCAACATTATCACCGTATATGGCGAAAATATGTTGCTTGTTGTGAGGCCAGGAATGCCCCTACGGAGGAATTCCAGCTGGGCCGTTTCCTTCACTTCCTACAGTCAGGAGTGAATTTGGGCCTAAAATTGGGGTCCATTAAGGTCCAGATTTCGGCCCTATCCATTTTCTTTCAAAAGGAGTTGACTTCTCTACCTGAAGTTCAGACGTTGTAAAGGGAGTGCTGCATATTCATCCCCCTTTTGTGCCTCCAGTGGCACCTTGGGATCTTAACGTGGTGTTGAGTTTCCTGACATCCCACTGGTTTGTACCACTCAAAACGGTGGAATTGAAATATCTCACGTGGAAGGTGGTCATGCTGCTAGCATTGGCTTCGGCTAGACGTGTGTCAGAATTAGCGGCTTTGTCACATAAAAGCCCCTATCTGGTTTTCCATGCGGATAGAGCAGAGTTGCGGACCCGTCCACAATTCCTGCCAAAAGTGGTTTCATCTTTTCATATAAACCAACCTATTGTGGTGCCTGTGGCTACTACTGACTTGGAGGATTCCGAGTTGCTTGATGTGGTCAGGGCTTTGAAGGTTTATGTAGCCAGAATGGCTAGAGTCAGGAAAACAGACTCTTTGTTTTTCCTGTATGCTTCCAACAAGCTTGGTGCGCCTGCTTCAAAGCAAACTATTGATCGCTGGATCTGTAACACGATTCAGCAGGCTCATGCTGCGGCTGGATTGCCGCTGCCAAAATCAGTTAAGGCCCATTCCACTAGGAAGGTGGGCTCTTCTTGGGTGGCTGCCCGAGGGGTCTCGGCATTACAGCTGTGCCGAGCGGCTACTTGGTCAGGTTCAAACACTTTTGCAAAGTTCTACAAGTTTGATACCCTGGCTGAGGAGGACCTTGTGTTTGCTCAGTCGGTGCTGCAGAGTCATCCGCACTCTCCCGCCCGTTTGGGAGCTTTGGTATAATCCCCATGGTCCTTACGGAGTCCCCAGCATCCACTAGGACGTTAGAGAAAATAAGATTTTACTTACCGGTAAATCTATGTCTCGTAGTCCGTAGTGGATGCTGGGCGGCCGTCCCAAGTGCGGACTTCTTCTGCAATACTTGTATATAGTTATTGCTGCAATAAGGGCTATGTTATGGTTGCATCAGGGTTGAACTGATGCTCTGTTGTTCATACTGTTGACTGGGTAAGTTTATCACAAGTTATACGGTGTGATTGGTGTGGCTGGTATGAATCTTGCCCTGGATTACCAAAATCCTTTCCTTGCACTGTCAGCTCTTCCGGGCACAGTTTCTCTAACTGAGGTCTGGAGGAGGGGCATAGAGGGAGGAGCCAGAGCACACCAGAATCTAAATTCTTTCTTAAAGTGCCCATGTCTCCTGCGGAGCCCGTCTATTCCCCATGGTCCTTACGGAGTCCCCAGCATCCACTACGGACTACGAGAAATAGATTTACCGGTAAGTAAAATCTTATATTAGTCAGTATGCCGACTGTCGGGATTTTCATTGGTCGGGATGCAGGAGGAGGTATTGTTACCGGTGGTTTCGTGACCGCCGGTCACATAACAAAATCCCCCTTAGGCGAAGTCTAGCCATTTTCATCAAGCTAGTTTTCAAATTTTATATGAAAACTTCTGACAGGACGGACAATGCGGAAAAAAGTTCTCCCGACGATAAGATTGTTTACATCTTTGGCATCTGCATTCATTTTTATGCCACTGCGCGTGCTATGGTTTGGGGACTCAGCATCTATGGCTTCAGGAGGAGCAAGGACCAGGTCTGAGGAGTGAAGAAGTAGTGCAGGAAGAGAACAACTCTTCCTTGCTTTTCTCCCCTCCAGCAAGCAAAGACACACAAGATGGGATTCATAGATGGTGTTGTGTTGTGTTGTGTTGTGTTGTGTTTGTCAAAAAAAATGAGAGAAGCTTTTAAAAATACTGTTCTTTTGCAGCACCCATTAAAATCAATGGGGCTGTGACAAAGTGCCAGATCAATTCCCAGGAGTGAAGTAAAATGTTGCTGTTCTCACAGAGATCCCAGACCACAAGGACGCAAGACATAGGGTTACATTTACTAAGGTGGGAGCTTTTTAGAACTGGTGAAGTTGCCCATAGCAACCAATCCGATTCTATTATCTTCTAGAAACAGCTAGATAAATGCTTTGCCCCTAACTGAAAGGAGAATTTAGCAGAGGCACCTGAATGATACTGCACTCTCTAGCGATACTGGCTGGCAACCATAAGAGTACTCATTGCTTTTTCCGCCAGTCATGGAAGCCTCTGTACATGCCTGACCTGAATTTGCTGGTTCACACGTGCACTGGACAAGACTCTGGACTTGGGCATTAATGTTACTTTTCAATACAAATAAATATTAGAAGAAAATCTACAAAAAAATTTGTATAAAAAATAAATAATATTTTTTTCCTCTGAAGAACATCGGAGATACTACAAATACAACTGTATGGGGCATATGTATCATATAACAGAGATATCTTTTGCAGTTTCTCCATGGTACTATGCTTTGTGGTGATACTTAATATTTGTGGGTATCCCCTAAAAATTGGTATTTTCCAGGGGTTATACTGCAAATATAGGGGCAGATGTATGAAGCCTGAAGAAGGGATAAAGAAGTTATTAAGCAGTAATAAGTGCAAGGTCATAACGCACCAGCCAATGAGCTCCTAACTGTCATTTTTCAAATCTGTAATGATTGTCTGGTGCTTTATCACCTTGCACTTATCACTGCTTTATCCCTTCTGCAAGTTAATACATCTGCCCCATTATATTATAAAATAGGCTCCTACAGTATATTTACCTCTGTTATCCTCCGTAATGAAGCTTCCCCCACCATTACCAGATGGACCTGGCAATTGCTATCATGGCCAAGGAGCTAAAGTAGGTAGGGGAACACCTTAACTACCAACGGGCTATCTCACTATAGTAAATGGACTTAATAATTTAAAATAAAACATA